>NC_086197.1:70960473-71261307 GCF_035770615.1 Melospiza melodia melodia
TTTTGTTCTGTTCTGTTTTTTTTCTTTTGTCACATCAAGTGCTTCCCAGACAAAGTACTGGAGCAGAAATGGTGGAAGTAACCTACATACAATCTATTTCAGATGACAGATTTCAACAGTATCTGTACTAGCACCCACATCTTTCAGAAAGAAAGTGAACCATATCTGAAAGCAACATCAACCCATCTGATACTGTTACCAACTTTTCATTAAAAACAACTTTAGAATTAACTTCCAGGAACAGCCACTAGAGATGCTCAGAGCAACATCACAAAACCACAGGAGTTGGAAGAGATACACACACATCTCTCCAGGATTTGAAGAACCTAGGAAGTAGACTAAAGTGTATCATTTTCCTGACAAAATATTATGCTGGCTTGGCAAGAAGTTGATACAATCCCATGGTCTTTTGAAGGCAGGTGCAAACAAAACATGCTTTACAGCCAGAGCAAAAGGAACGAGGTTACCAGCACCAAGCCCAAACTGATCTTTTTCAAATGTAGCACTGTCAGAGACAGCAAGCGTAACAGGCACTAGCATTAGTTGGGTCTTTTAAGTGAGCTTGAAGAGCAGTTCATTTCAGCGGGTTTAAGAACAACCCTATCTATATTTTAGACAGCAAAATGCATAAAAACCTTAATTCAAGTGATGTTTATAGCTTAGATACAGAAGGATTAGCCCAGTTCTGATTTTTTTATGCTACATGTGAAAAAACTGAAGCACTTCATAGCTATTTCAGAGCACTGCATAAAAAAGCATTTGAACACTATGCACAAGTCTCTTGTAAAATGTAAGTGTAAGTAACAAGTCTCTTGTGAAATACTCTGCTCACCCCTTCCCACTTATGTTACTCCACCTGGCCTAAATTCAACTCCATCACCTGGTTTTAAGCCTCCCTCTCATCAGACACACCTCTTCTGTTCTTAGATTGACAAATATTTAAGTGTTGATACTGAGTGTACTTTGTGATAAGTATTTCTCAACGTCACAAACATACTATCACCTTACTTTGATTGCATTTCATTTTAAGCACTTAACTGTTAAGAAAACCAACATTAAGCTCACTGTGCATCATTCCCTGCAAATTTAAAATAAGAAGTCACCAAATATACAAATAACTGTCTTTATTGCTTTATCATAGTAAGCATGATAATTAGATGCATATATTGCAACTCTGCTGAACACTAAAAGTTTTTATGACACAGACTGGAGTTTAAAATAGCTGATTTTCTTCCACTATCAAATCACTGTCACCCAACAGAATCTAACCTACAACCACCTAAAAGACAGAAAAATCCCAATATCCAATAGCCTAAATGATAAGGCTGTTTTTGAGATATACTACTATTTTAATTAAAAAGTATGAATCATTTCTGCTTCTATTAAAAAAACCAGACAATACACCCATATAAACGTAAGAGTCAAAGGACTCACTTGGATGATGTTTAAGCTTAGGAAGACAGGGTTCTCCCCCTTTGCAGTCTTTATTAGCCTGTCTTGTCTGTTCTTGCCCGTTCTACAGACCCACCGTATTCTTGTGCCATATGTTGATTTAAGAGGAAATTAGTAAGCACGTGCTAAACATATGGGCAAGGTAAGTCCCTCCTCATTCCCACATAGCTTAAAAGAAGTGGCCTGCTCCTCTCCCTATCAAAGAAGCTAGCCACAAAACCTGCCGTTTGCTTCTGCCAAAGGACACTATTCCCGTTCCCATTTGTTATGTTGCAGCGAAGCCTGGGGCTGTGAGGAAGCAGCACAGATGAAATTCGAGTGCCATTGCCAGAACGATTCTTCAGGAAATCCACTTTTGAGAGTTCCACTGAAAAGAGAGCAAGTAAGAACAGGCCAAGAACTGGTTTACTTGAACTACCAAGCAACACTGGGCTACCAGAGCACTGACTAGGCAGCCTATCCTAAGCAAGGTCCTCTAAGAAGAGCACAATTTTTCCTGTGTAACAGTCCCAGCTGGGTTAACTTTTTAAGAGCAATATACTCAACACAGTCATCCCACATGCTCTATAGGAACATTCACACATTCCAAAACAAATTTTTTTCAATACAAAAAAAATATCCACTCTGAACTTTAAGAACTATTGCTATCTGCATTGCTGAAACACTCACCTTTTACCAAATAGGAAGACAAGCCAGTTTTAACTCAACCACTGAATTTGGCAGTTTACCCCAGTAGGCTGACAGATCTTCTCCGGTTAAAATCATATTTCAAGACCAAATGCAGCATATAATACTTATTCTAGTACAAGAATACAGCTTATCCATACATAAGAAAATGCAGGCATGTCTCTATCAGTTATGGCCAGAAGCTGACCAGAGTATACGCAGTCCTAAGAGTCACACTACACTGTGTCTAATTATAGCCCACCTGTGTATGTTCACAGCCAGCTCAAAAAACAAGACTGAACAAGACTTAAAAGCCACGTGGACCATTGCAATGAAACCACTGCAAATCCCCAAGTCCTTGCTGCTACTGTCCTTCCTCAACACTAAATGTCTTACATGCCAACCCCCCCCTCAAAGAGCATTAAACAGAATTTAAAATTATTCTGCTACCCTAATGTAATGAACAAAGTTTGAAAGGGAATAAAAAAAAAAAAGCCAGCCCACACGGCTGCCCTGGGACATCTAGCAGATCCCAAGGTAATAGCCAGATCATTCCTTACAAGGCACTGTATACATGTCCACAAATGAGTACATAAATCCTCTACTCTCCATAAAAAAAAATGTACACACTTGCCCCACTTGTACACCCCACAACATCCTCAATCATTTCAAGAAAAGTACAAGCTGCCAAGAACTTTCTAATGCTCTTACATCCCAAAACCAGATTTCTGCATCATTTCTTACCAGAAGCAGTGAAAACCCAGGACAGCAATGGAATGGTTTTTCTTTCTGATATTAGAATCTCCACTGTCCATTTCAAAACAGCCAAGAACTGAATTAGCATGAATCACCACCCTCACGTGGTATGTTTCCATTTTGGTATTCTTCAAAAATTGTAGGTTTTAAATCCATTCCAAGTTACTTCCACATGTTAAAGGAGTTCCCCAATAATTCAGTATTTAAAAAAAAAATAATGCTCTGAAATTCAGACTAAAGCACAGCAGTAATTCATGTATAAACGTTATTATCAACTAAATTTAGAAGCAATCATTTATTAGAAAACAATACACAATACGTCAAGCATTCACTGCACAAAATCTGTCATCGTGTGCAACATCATCTCAACCTAGGATCCTTTTCAAGCCTCAGCACACATGAATGAAAACAACCTGCTTCATTACCAAACAACTACAGCCAAATTTCAGCCCTGCAGGAATCCCAGGTATCTAACTGTGCACTTACTCCTGCAAGATTAACGTAAAGTCTTACCTCGGCAATTCTCTATTAACCATACTCCTGCTAAATTGAACAAAACCCACAGAACTGCTTTGGGAAGAAAACTTGCTAGAAAATAAGGTATCAAGAGATTACTGCAGGGAATGCTGGGATTTAAGTTTATCCTCAAATATCTTGCAAGCTTATTACACCAGCTTGCAAAGCACATACATAAGGAAAGACAATTTCTCTGTGCACCATCCTCTACAGAGAGATTATACTAAGGTGGAACCCAGAACTGTTCAGTAAGGGTGGTCTGGGAACGCAAAGGCGCATTAACAGTTGTTACATCCAGTTGCAGAAACTCCTCTTACCCTTCACCTAATACTTACTGTTGGCTCCCACATCCTCAGCTACTCCAGAACCTCTCATTCTCAGGTATGTGAATCCCAGTATCAGAAAGAACAAGCATGCAGCAGTTAAGAGGAACATGGACAGGTAATGTGCACTGAAGCCTCCAGTGGTGGATACCTCCTCTCTTTTGAACTGTTGGAGAAGCTCCTCCTCGGGCTCAGAGAGATTCTTCTTGTAGGTGTTTTTCAGGTAGGTATGATTTGAACCCGTATGATTGGAGTGATTGAGTCTAAGGGAGGAGGTGGTTCCACCCGGGGGAAGGCTATTAGTAGATGAATAAATCCTGGATTCAACATTACAGCTACCAGGAGCACCGCTGAGAACATGGTTATTGGTCGCTTTCCTAATGGCGCCTGGAGGGTCAGTGATTTTGCCGCTGTCCACGTCCGTGAGCGGTGGTGGCAACAGCAATACTGATGGGGATTTCTTGGGTAGGCCAATGCGGTATCTGGGGCTGGGAGGACTAGAGTCCAGATTTTCACATCCTCCTCCTCCTCTTCCCGCCGCCGCCGCCTCCTCCTCCTCCTCCTCCTGATTTCTGCCCCTGTCTAGACTGCCGGCAGCAGCCGCCCCCGCCGCCCTGTCATTCGTTACGAGCACAGCAGCACCGCAGCCTCCGCCAGCCCTTTCTTGGCCCGTCTCCATCACGCCAGCGCCGGCTGCAGCGCATTTGCTTGTTATGAATGGAGCTGGCGACTTGCTGAGGCTCCGTCTGGGCCGGCGAACTGCAGACTCCTCCTGCTGTTTGGCCCTCGCCCCCGCCGCCTCCTCCTCCTCCGAGTCCGAGTACTTGTCCCTGCTGCCTCCGTAGGAGAGGAGCCGGTTCCCGTTCACGGTCCGGTTCTTCCACCGCTGCTGCTCGCTCTCCTTTTCCTCCTCCTCTTCGTCGTCGTCCTCCTCCTCACCGTCCCCGAGCTCTCTCAGACCCTGAGTCGCCGTCGGTCTCCTGGCCGCCGCCCCCCACCAGGCGTTGGGCTTCCGCCGGGCCGCCTCCTCCGGGGGGGAGCTGCTGCTCACGCCGCAGGCGCCGTGGGGGGCGGCGGGCCTGAGGCCGCGGAAGAGGGGCGCAGCGCGCTCCCTCCGGCCGCCGGCCTGGCCCCGGGGGCTGCTCTCCGCGTCCGACTCGTCCGAGCTGAAGCCCAGCAGCACTTTGCCGCCCCCGGCGGGGGGTGCGGCGCGGCCCCGGCCGCCTCCGGCGGCAGTCCCGGGGAGGAAGGGGTGCTCGGCGCCAGCCAGCCGCGCTCCCGGGGCCGCCCGCCCGGGGCCGCCGCCTCCGCCCGGCGCCGCTCCGGCTCCCGTGTTATTGTTGTTGCTGTTCCGGGTCTTGTTGGCGCCGCCGCCGCGGGCCCCGGCCCGTTCATCCTCGCGCAGCTTCTTCAGCTTCTTCAGGTAGACGGGCCGGGTGCTCTCGGTGACCGGCCCCGGGGAGAAGCCGAAGCGCCTCAGCTCCGAGAAGAGCTCCTCGTCCGTGAGCTGCGCGGCCGTCGCCATTTTCCGCTCCCCGCCGCCGCCGCCGCGGCGCTTCCGACCCACGCGCCGCGCCGCGCTCCCCGCCGGAACTGACGCGCCGCACTCGGCTGTGGCCGAGACCCGCCCGTCACCCCGCGGCGCCGCCCGCCGGGAGCGCGGCCGGGGGAGCGGGGGGATGAGTGGGGCGGGGCCGCCCGGCGCCGCCGGCCCTTCCCGGCCGCCCCCGCTCGGTCGCGGCTGTCGCGCGGGGCTGGCGCCACTCCCACCGCCACCGCGAGAGATGGGGCCCAGGATCGCCCCGTCCGCCCCCGGGCTCGCAGAGGGGGTCCCGGGCGGCAGTCGCGCCGTGGCGGGCGGCGGATGGGAGCAGGGAGGGCACCGCCGAACGGGCGGCCCCCGGCACGGCGCGGTTGGCCTGTGGGAGGCGCTCTCGGCGGCGGCGGGGAAGCGGCGGGGCGGGGGCTGCCGAGTGCGGGGCTGGGGGGAGACAGAGGCTGCTGCCGAGTGTCGGAGGGCTCGGGAATGCGCTGCAGTGAGCAGCGTCAGACCCAGCCCTGAACCTCCACTAGCGCCATTCCCGAGTGTCAAAGTTAGCCTAAAGGTGGCTGGAGAAATGGGAAGAGGCTGCGTGCGCCTCTTGGCGGGCCGTTCCCGAGGTGGCAGGCAGCAGCTCCTTTCCACCAATGTGCCTGGTGGGAGCAAAGAGCAAACCTTTCCCTGTTGCAGCTCCAGCATCAGGACATCTCGGCTGTGAGCAGACATACAACCTCTCATACATACGAGAGGACGTAGTCTTAAGCTGGGCTAGGGGAGGTTTAGGAAGAATTTCCTCACAGAGAAGGTGATTAGACATTGTAATGGACTGCTCATGGATGTGGCAGACACACGCCTGGAGATGTTTGAACGAAGTGCCACATCCAGTCTTAGTGCTGTGTTCTAGTTGTCACGGTGTTATTCAGTCATAAGTTGGACTTGATGATCTGAGGTCTTTTCCAGCTTAATAAATTCTGTGTAGTTTTGCATGTGATTAATTTTGGAATTATTTGGATGTATTTTACTTCTTTCTTTTGGAAAATATAATTCTTCATATGTATTGCAGCTGAAGTTGTCAAACTGTATACAGAAACATACTTGTCATATGGTTGTGCCAATATAAAGAGATGTCATCCCGGCATTTCTCAGAGCATGTGGTGTGTGCTGACTGTTCTGGATAGGCCCTTTGGCCACAGAACCTCATATGGAGGCTTCAAAATCTCCTGGCCTGCCTGTCTCTACCTATCCACCATGAATGACAAAACCCCAGGCTCAGTTTTTCTACATACTACATCAAAAACACAGGAGGCTGAGCCTCAATTTTGATCTAGCTCTGACTGGCTTTCCACCACCTTTGGCAAATTGGTCCAGGGACAAGATCGAACTGCATGAACAACTGTGTGTTCTCCCTCATAGTCTGCTGCCATGAGGATATTGTGGATGTGCCCTGCTAATGTCAAAAGTGAAGTTGCTAATTTTGTTATTGAGGAGCATTTGCAGAAAAGGAGTTCAGGTAGGTGTAAGGCAGCTATGTGAGAAGATCAAGCCAAATCTACAGAGCTAGAGGCATGGCCAAGGGTCTTTATGACTGCTGTGCTTTATGTGGCACCACTGCACAGCCTCTTGGTTCCCTGCATTGGAGGAATGCATGGAACTCCAGCTGTAGGATCATTACACTCAACATGACCTCCATCATGCATTAAACTAATAATGTAAATGTACCTGTTCTGTCCTATTTCCCAATCTGTCCTAGCCAACTGGTACCATAAACACCATGGGAGATACTTCTGACGTTCCATTCCTTCTCATCAGTGAGAAGCAACCCACACTTTGCAGCAGCTAGTCGGGATACGTGTTTGAACACGCCTGGCCACATTCAGTGCCTGTCTCCAGCTCCCTGTGACACTGGCCAAACAAACAGCAGTCAGTCCCAGCCCAATCTGGAAAGCACTGGCTTGGACACCTTCCTTCTACTAGCAGAAAGTATGCTGTCCTGCAAGAAAGTGAGGATCTTGTTATCCTACCAGTGCAATTCCTATCTTGCTGTTTATTATTGCAAGGGCATGAGTTATTTTATAAAACTGCTTACTTAGCAGCAGGAGTACAGTAAATACTATAAATAGTTAACAATTATTATATTATAACACCTGCAAAACTTGAATAATCTCCTCAAAAATTGAATCATCTCCTTCATGTAGATCCATGGAACAGCTGACTGAGAAGTCTACATATTCCAAGTCATGATATAAAATCTGTGTGCCAAAATATTTTGAAATGTTTAAAAAATACGTCTTCTTGTTGTACTGAAGTTAGGATACTTCCATTACCAATCTAAAATCACATTTCTTTCATAGAATACATTAGTATCAATCCCTTATTTTTATCAATATATCCACATAGTCAATTTTTAAGGCAATACTGAAAGTGGTTACTTTTCTAAAGTACTTTTCTAATTTTTGACTGCAAGGAGTGTGGAGGCTGTTATTCATCAGCAAAAAAATGGTGGTTGTTTTTTTGATAAGAAGTTTTGGGTTGTATTTTCCCTCTCATCCTTAAAGGACTGGTGTTGTAAAGAAACTGCCAGTTCTTCCATTAGGTGAAAAGCTGTTCTGGAAGTTAGCAACCATACTTATGTTGACTTCATTAGACTGGTACTTGAAGTTGTATTTTAACACCTCTCTTATTTTTCTTTCCTGATTCCAGATTTGTGTGATATTTATGCTTTTTTAATGTTCTTAGAATGTGTGAATGACAGCTGCCTTTCAAATGTTAGCAAGTCTCTCACTGCAACTTCCTCTTCAATTAATGCAGCCCACTCCCTACACAAATCACTGTTGCATACCTGAAGCATGTAGAAATCATGAGTCACATCTAAACGAAATATTATCCTTAAACTCACAATATTGTAAGTGCTTGTGTATTTCTATTTACCTTTCGATTTTTGAGCCTTAAGGTATGCTGAGATCATATTCTCTTAGGATTGTGCTGATAATGAATGTGAATGTTAGTAAAAAGTAAGAATGTGCCTTTCCTGTCTTTTTTAATAAAAGTGGAGGTAGTCACATAATCACAGGCCTCCAGGAACTAGTGGAGTTACTCTTACGGCAGTATGCCTCAGAAGAAATCACTCCCCTCTGAAAACAAACTGTACTAACCTATTTTTAAGCCTATTTACCCTTGTTTATCCAGTTGTCCCAAATACTACATGATGAACATGAAATACCCTTTTCCTTTTAACATTGAATGGGCTTTTTTTCCCAAGCAAGCCGATCTTAAATATTACTGTTGCTGCCACATTTCTGAGTGAACAGATTCACTTGCCTTCTTTAAATTTCTTGTTTCTCCTCCTTACAACTCCGATATGAGTTTTTTTAATAAGAGCAAATCCATCTTTGTTAAAATTACAGTGGTGTTATGGTACTAACACGTATTATTTGTTTATGTACTGGCCATGCCATTCAGCATGTGAGTCTATGTATGCATTTTTCTTTCCTATGGGCATCGTATTAATATTCAAAAGGCTTATGCTGTCTCTTGCCTTTGCATTGCTGCTTTTTGTGGCTAAGGTGTGGGCACATGCAAAGTATCTCTTGCCCACACAACCCACATGGTGCTGGACCACTCAGATACTGCAGCAGCATGAGCACAGTGTGCTGGATTCCCCACCTCCTGCAAAGAGGCCATGACCACATTACAGATTACAGTTCTTTCCTAAGTGTCCCACACTAGTTCCATTCCCACAAAGTTAGCGATGACCTGCTGTGACTGTGCAGTTCTTGCTGCTAAAAGTGAACAATCCTAGTTCATGACTCTGAGACTTCAAAAAGGCAACAGAATCCCCTCCTGCAGTTAATATGTCAATGTTTATATAACTTAAACTGATCCATAGCATATCCTCTATTGGGTGGTCATCCCTGATCAGGTCATATAATTTCTGCTCACTTTATGATATCTGTATTCCTGGGCATTGACCATTTTGATGAAACTGTTGGAAGTATTACTGCTGACTCTGTACTTTGAAAATAAATGATCCACAAAGCAGAACTCTTAAATCCTAAAGATTGACTTGAAAAACTGTATTTATTTTTGAAAGGACAGTTTATTTACATATGAGCTTTTCACTTAAATTCACTTTCTGTATTCAGTTCTCAGAGACCGGAATAGGTAGGTATATTTATTTTAAAACCTGAATCTGAGCCGTTCAATTCCTCCGGAACTGAGCTTAAAGAAGAATGTCAGCTATCAGAAAATGACAGATTTCATAACAAACTGTGACAAAGAAATAGTAGAATTTAAGAAAATGCCAACAAGAGAGACAAGGGTTTTAGGAGTAAAACAAAGAAGTAATAGTGACTAAAAGTTGATATTTATTGTGATAGTCAACTTTCTCCTTCCAGCCTCTTCAGGAAGCAAAAATGTAGTTACCGAGGGGCAGATGGATGAAATCATGAATGCAGATGAATGGTTGAGGGGATCATCCTGAAGCTATTCAGAGAGAATGAAAAAATCTCATTAGTAGGACAGTATCAAAATGCTCACCCACCTGTTGGTCCCTAAAACCTTCTTGCCCTACTATTTTATGTCTCAGAGAATTGTTGCTAAAGACTACTGCATGTTTTAATCAATATTTCTAACAAGGTGGCCAATCAGTTCTGTTTTGTTCTCTAAAGCATTGTACAGTTACAAACAGAGCTTTTTGTTTAAATTTGAAAAGGAAAAAGGGAAGCTGAGCTTGGTGGTCAGGCAGAGTACTTTATTATTGGTTCACTACTCTTAACATACAGAAACTCTGGCTGGGTAAATCAAGTACTTGCCATGTGGAATTGGTAGAAGTACTTCTACATATATAATGACCTCCCAGCACAGTTGTGGCCAAAAGTTGTGGCAATACACTACTCTGGCTTTTGAGCATCTACTTTCCTATGTTTAGGTGTCCCTTGCAGTATTTCCAAGATCTAAGGAACAATAAAAACTAGAGTTGTATACTTAACCACAGAAGAATACTGGGAAGGGATCCTGCCTTTCTGAAATAAATAGAACCCTGAAAACCTGGAGATGCCTGATTCCCTGCATTCTTGTACCTTTCTCACATAAGGAAACACCTGTTAACACCATACAGGATATAGACATGTTAACTACACCTGATGAGATTTTTTTTTGCCATGACCTAAACAACCTTTAACGTGTCTGTAATGTGGCACTGTAGCCTGAAACCTTGAATAGTGTTTGGCACCAAAATGATGAGCAGCATAGATGGAGCCATAAAGAGCTCACTGTTTACATTTACATCCTTGACTTTGATCCAAAGCTAATTAATGTCTTAAAAACTTAGGTTTATTTAATTAATTTAATAATGCTTAAAAGAAGAGCCATCATGTGCAGAAAGAAAAAATGAAGTTTATATTTTACCTTTTTGTACAGGTGGAATTGTGTAATGCATTTTCCTGTGCCCCAGGATTTCTAATTTCTAATTTCAGTTCATTCAATAACTAAGCAAAATATTAATTCATAGAGTTGACAAAAATAACCAAATCCAAGAAGTAAGAACATGGCCACCATTCTGTTTTCTGTCCATGTCATTAGACTGCTGCAAAGCACTAAATTCAGTGTGCTCCTAATAATTATTGGTATTGTCTATGCCTCTTTAACACTTGGAGATCTGACCCATTTTCCTGGTTCTTTTGTAACTGGCTCTGTGCAAACACAAGAGAAGATACTCCCTTCCCTTGAGTACCCACTTGCTTCCATTACCTCTGTCTTGAAGTGCAGGCAAGGTACATAAGCAGGAAGCCAGTAGCCCTTAGAAAATTCTCTCTTTGTAGAGAAAGCACTTGTGCATTTCAGCAGTGCAGACTGCCACAAGTCTCTCTGTCTCTCCTACTCTCAGCTTCTTATTGAGTATTGAATCAATCCTTTTGTTATTAGCGAGCAGTGGTGTCATCCTGGCACATTTTAAAAAGATTTCCTTAGGCTACATTATTTCCACTGTTTATAACTTCACTCACATAGAAAATATCTCACAAAGAGGAAGGAAGAACTTCCATAAGAACTACTCACAGACAGTGGGGAAAAAAGTACCACTAGCCCTAAGACAACAATTTCCTTCTCAAAGTACATGCTACATTTCTAGAACTTTGTTTTCTGCTGTAAAAATCAAGTACTTTTAGGGAACATTAACAACAACCAACTTTTGGCCTACACAAACATCTCCATCTAAAAGCAGCTCCATCCTGTCTGAACTGAATCTTCTGTGTCACACATCATGGGAGTCTCTAGCATTCCCCACACTCCCTGGTCTTCTAAATACATGTGAATGTCATCATTGCATTCAGTTTCCTTCTGTGCTTAATTCTTTATGGTCCTTACAGGCCAGAAATCTCTCTCTGCTCTTCAATGTCAGACTTCCTGTGAAGGCTGGATCCTTCATCTCCACAGCGTACCATGTAGCATTCTGTACAAAGGTTTAATTTCTAAGACCAGAGACACATCTGACACCATTTGTTGCTGTACCTGGAAAAAAGATGGCCTTCACCTTGCTGAACTTGCATTAGAACTGCAGTCCTCTTACTGTAAACTGTTGGAACAGCTCCAATATCACTTCTGAGAAATCCTCACAGCAGCAAAACCCTAGTCCTCTCCCTGCATAGCCAGACATGAGCAATGATTTCTGCCAGTTCTCTCCATGCCTCTATGATGAGCTGGCCTAGAGTGGAACACCTCCCTTTTCTCATGGAAAAGAAGCATAAAAAGGAAAAAAACCCAAACAGAAATGAAACCGAGAGAAACAGTAGACACAGCAGAAAGAGTATCAAGGAGAAGTAAGAAAGTTAAATGGAACAGAAGAAAGAAGAAGGAACAGTGAAAGTAGTAATACTGAACAAATTAAAAGCCAAATACTGAAATGCCTGCTTTGTACCCCATGAGACTTTGTAGGACGGTGAGGAGGTACTTTTACAAGGAAACCTAGAGGAAATATTTGGAGGAGCTCTATGTGCAAATGGGTAGGGCAAGGGAAAAAATGGGTTTTTTCATTCATACACACTGTGTAGGGAGCAGTAGGTGGAGGAGCGCATTCTCCTCTCATCTGCACCCTGAGTTCATCGGGAGTGCAAACAGTTGTTCTCCAGATGTCTATGAGAAAGGAAAATAGTATTTGCAAATCTGAAGGACGGGGGGCCCATAATACACAGGTATTGTACCCTTTGATCAGCAGAACAGAGGCTCCTCTAACTCATCATTTTCTATCATGTACAGACACAAGTTTCCCCTGGCTAGGATTAGTCTTTGTAAAAAACTTCCTGGGCAAAAAATAATACAGCATGAAAAAGAAATTTAACAGTATGCTGAACAAAAAATTCTCAGTTTCGTAGTACCTGAGAGAAATGATGAACCATGTCTGTAATATATCTGATGTATCAGTGGAGAGTTGTCATCCAATTGTGATCATTAAAAAATTAAGCATGCACTTAAGTGTTAGGACAATAAAGGACCCAAAAGGTCTTACCTAAGGTCATAAAGAAGACTGTGGCAGAGCTGTAAACTGAGTTAATGTCATGAGGGCACCAGGCAGGAAATGAGGAGCCTTGTTCTTTGCCCTTGGCTCTGCCACTGATTTGCTGCATGGCAAATTACTTCCTCTTAGGTGAGTCAGTTTCTCCCATAGGCAAATTGAAATAATGATTCATCTTTGTAGAAGTGCTTCAAGAATGATGCTGGAAAACGTTATAGAAAAGCAAAGTAGGAATTCCACTCCAGTGCACTCCCTAGGCTATCATTTGTCCTCTTGCTGGATTTTTTGAAGAGTGATGTCTTTGTTACGGTGAATGGTACTTTTTTTACAGATAATAAAGCTGCAAAATTATATAGCAAAAGCAAAATTAAATGCTGGATTACTTCTATGTGCTACATGTTATGTGTTATAGCAGACAAAAGATGTGCTAAAAGGAAGTTATCTGTGTAGCAGAATCAGCCAAGCAAAACATGAAATGCCAATTCAGTACTCAGTCTGGAGTAAAAAGCAGCATGTGACTAAATAATTTTAAAATTTGTCGTTCTATAAGAAAAACAAAGTGGCCATGTATTATTAGACCTTTCAATGTGTCCTGAAACAGGCACAGATATAAAATGAATGAAAATATGTTAGACCATAAAAGGAAGGCTATAATTTAAAAGTCAACAACCTTATTTACAGCAAAAAAAGGGAAAACACATAGCAGTTAAGGCACAAGAGAAGTACAGGCTGTACCTTGTGGTTGGTACCCAGGGAAACTGAATTACCCTGCAACAAGCTTCAAGAAGTAAAATGGGAAAGACAGGTAAACCAAAGTTTTCAAATGAGCCTTTTGTAATGTATTCCTAATCATCCAAGTGTCCAAGTTGAGTTGTAGAGAAGACCAGCTTTTAGAAAAGTTAATTATTCACAAATTTAAATGAAATTAATTGGAAAACCATCTAGAAAAATATAGGAGGGAAAACTTGCCAGCTAAGATTTTTAATAGCTATTATTATTATTTACTTGAATGAGAGTTTTCAACATCATACATTTGCACATTTACAACATAGTGTACATCTGCCATTTGTTATAAACCATATGAAGAAGCCAGCAGTGTCTTATATTGACCAAGATGGTACCTTTGAATTAATGCTTTAATCTACATTTTACATATGCAACTGAATGTACATAGTATAGAAAATATGTTTTGATTTTATTTATAAAATATTTTAAACCCTTTGACATCGAGAATATTGTTCAATCTCAGTAAAACCAATGTCCAATGAGTCTTTAAACACAATTTTGTTTATGCTCTTACCCAACCAAGTTTTTCATGCTCCTTTACCCTCAGCTCTAGGACAACATCATGTCCATTCCTAAATACATGTAGACCTATTTTTATCATCTGAAAGGATATAAAGATATGTATGAAGCTGAATTGCTCTATGAAAACACTAACTGCCTAAATAGTTTCCGTACATTTTGCATGATGCCATGACATTTATTTTATATCACTGCCTTGTAATTTCATTTTAGCTTTCTTTAATAACATTTATTTGCTTTCCATAGCTTTTTTACTAACTCTTTGGACCATTTCCTACTTCAATTATCATTTACTGAAGCCATGCTTTAGAACCTATTACTCCTTGTTCCTTCCCTGAGGAAACATTTTACTATGCACAGTTCAGCAATTTTTATATTTTACATCATTCATCTTGACATTGTGTTGGTTGTAAAAGTTCCCTCTTTCATTCTGGAAGTCAGGACTCTTTTAAATCTATCTGCAGTTGTCATTAGGATTTTCTGAAGAACTGATGCCAGGCAAAATTTTCTAAATTCATCTTGTAGATAATACATACATTTGAGCATTCTCATTATCCATCTGTTGCTCTCAGATTTCATGTTTTACTTTCAGGTTTCCCATAATCTCGCATTATTTTTTCTCTTTTTGACAACTGGTAATGCTGTAGTGCTGTAACTTACATAATGAATGGATTGCTGAGGATATATACAAGTTCAGCTACTCCATCACTCCTTCCACTTTCTTCCTTCCATGGGTTTCTGTGCTGAATTTCCTTGTATTAGCATACCCACTATGCTTTGCCTGTTTGGTACTCATTGTGGAGTACTGAGATTGTGGAGTACATGAACTATGCAATTCAAGAACATCCTGTGTTTGAAGGAGTGCTTTAACCTGTTAATAAATATGCTATGAGGTGGCTGTTCTCACTCTGTTTCAGGTGCTGCCTGTGCAGTTTGGAAGTAAAAAAGCTCTTTCTTGTTCTCTCCAATCTACTACTTGTGTGAAAATATTTCTGGTTCTGGCTATTGAGAAAACCCCAATCTCCAGCAATTAATATGACAAAGAGAAATCCCAGTGGTGAGCTCTCTAAGCAGTTTAGTCCATTTGTACATCACTATTTGCCACAGACACAATTCTCACAAGTCCTCTGGAATGCCTACTGCTTTCAGTGAAAAAGCTGCAACAACCTTCTGCAGAGATGCAGAAGTCTTATTTTCTCAGAATATCCTATATTAATTGGATTATTTCCAAACATGTCATTACATAAATATGAGAGATGTTTAGTGCAATTAAAAAGGCTTATAGTGATTGTGTTCAATGCCAGATTGATTTGGATCTTTTGCTGATTGGATGTTTTCATTGTTTTTGATTTTGCCAGCACCCCATCTTTCTACATCTTTACTGCATTTCTTCTCTTAGGTTTCTTCCCTGAGTGCTGGGGATTACAGCCCTTGGCATTCAGTTCCTCAATTCCTTTACCAGCCCAGGGTGACACTTCAGCAGCAGCTTCACAGTGGTTCCAGGAGGATGGGGGACTTAAGTATATATAATGAGACAGAAATTCTGGCCCTGTTAGGTCAATGGCAGTTTTGTCACTGCCTTTATTTAAGCTAGGATGGCATCCTGCTTGTCTGACTCATGTTCTACCAAAACCATGAACTGAGTATCAGGGTCTGTGCCCTGCTCATCCTTGCTCTTTTGTTTCCTTGCTGTTCCAGCATAGGGAATGTTTGAACCTTTTTCTTTAGCACAGTTCAAAGTATTTTATATCTTCTCATACCTGCTCTAGAGTAGTGTATAAAGGTAGGAGGAGAACATAGTTGAATGGCTCTGCTTCAAAAATTACATTATTTTTGGATTATTTTGTTCTCCCATTCAGTTTAATGCCAGAGAGGAACATATGGCTCCAAGTGATTCTTTTCCACTTTGCAATTCACATATTCTTTACCATATGTAAGGCATTATTTCATGCTATGGCATATATAATCTTTCCCATGTCTATTCTTCCTTGTGACAGAATGAACAATATACATTTGATCTTTCTGCTCCTGAGGACCATCTGTCCTGATGGTAATTTTGGACACTAACTGTGGTTTTCCAAGAATATTCCTAAGAGAATTTGAGGTGCTTTTGTTGTTATTTGTGTGATAAATTGTAATGATATCTTTAGTTTTGACCTTGATTCTGGAAGTGCCTGAGGTTTTCTTGCTAGGCAAGTCACAGACCACTAGCTCAGTTATCAAAGAAGCTTGCATGATCCTATAGTCGCAGAATTTGAGCTTTTAATCTGCAGTGTATGACAAAAGCACCAAAGGCTTTGTGGGCAGCCACATTCAGCAACAAATCATCCTGCTGTCATACATTTCATTCCTTTTCAGTGAGTAATATTTACACAATCTGCCCATTATCTCCTCCAATAGATGTCGACTTTAACCCACTGAAGCTGATTCTGCAGGTAAGTAAAGTTGATAAAAGAGATTACTTTGTTTGGTACAATATTTTAAAAAAATTGTGAAGGATTAATTGCTCAGATCCATTACTCACACTCTCTGTAATTTCTAAGGCTGAAACTTCATTGCATCCACTTTTCTCTCCTTCCATTTTATTTTTTACTTTGCTAAAATCTTCCTCTCAGCCCACTGAGATGCTGGACCCACAGCCTTGGGGTCCTAAGGCTGCCTCTTCTGGGTAATGCTACATCCTCCCTCAAACAACTCAGGACAAGTAACTTGGTGAGTCTACAGTATTCTCTTCATTCACAAAAAAGCACTAAAGAAGTTCCATGAAGGCAAACAATTGAAGAAAACTGGTAGAAATAGTTTTGTATATACATGCTTCAATATAAAGATTTCATTCTAATTATTTCTGAGACTATTTGACGACTAAATGCTTCAATGAAAGCTTTAAAAAAACTAAATTAATTTTAAAATCCAATTCCAAATCTTATAAATAGGAAAGGTACAATTAATTGTGTTAATACTAATATAAGTATTTAGTTTAGTATATTTTTCAGTGTTTTAAGGACATAATTTGGAAATATATTTTTCAATGAAAAATTTACCGATCAAGAATCAAAATAATGGAAACAATTAAAAATATACTTGCGTTGAAATTATTTATAGAAAAGCAATAAAGAAAAGAAGACTACTTTTGTTTCTTAAAAATTTCTTTAGTCTGATAGTTTAGAAAGGAGTATTCACATCTTCTAGTCATACACACAATTGGTTTCAGAAATGGAACTTGAAACCTGAAGCAAAGTTAGAAGTCCTGACACCAGGACAAAGAGAATCACCAGGCGAGAGAGCTGGGAACTGATGCCTTCAGGATAATACCAATGATTAGTCTGGGGATTAATTAATAAAAATAGCGTGCACTGTTCTGTGGGAAATGGAAAGATGGAAACTTCCACAGATTCAAGAGAGTTTGATCTGCAGCCTGGGAAGGAGCTTGGATTGATGTAAAAATAAAGTACACAGACATTAAGTATAAAAATAATAAACTTATGTTTTTACAGTTGTAAGTAAGAATATGCCTTAAGTAAGAATCTGTACTGGGTAAGATGATGAAGAGTCTATAGTATAGTAACAGGATTGTATGGGGTGAGTTAAGAGTTTAAAAGTTATAATAGAAGCATCTGTGTGTACATGAGTTAGAAGCCCATTGGGTGAAAATATCCACAGTGCTGTAGAAATGAGTAAAGGTGATAGGTTAGAAAAGCAAAATAACTGTCCATTGGATCAGAAAGTTATATGCTGTCTTGCTGGTTGACAGTCGATTGAATATGAGCCAGCAGTGTGCCCAGGTAGCCAAGAGGGCCAATGCCATCCTGGCCAGTATCAGAAATGGAGTGGCCAGCAGGAACAGAGAGGTCATTCTTCCCCTGTACTCGGCACTGGTGAGGCCTCACTTGGAGTATTGCATCCAGTTCTGGGCCCCTCACTTTAGGAGGGACATTGAGTTACTTGAGCGTGTCCAGAGGAGGGCAACGAAACTAATAAGGGGCTTGGAGCACAAGCCATACGAAGAGCGGCTGAGGGAGCTGGGGTTGTTTAGCCTGGAGAAAAGGAGACTCAGGGGCGACCTCATCGCTCTCTACAACTTCCTGAAGGGTGGCTGTGGTGAGCTGGGGGTCGGCCTCTTTCTCCGGGCGACAACAGATAGAACAAGAGGACACAGTCTCAAGTTGCGTCAAGCTAGATGTAAGTTAGAAGTAAGAAGGAAATACTTCACAGAAAGAGTGGTCAGAAACTGGAATCATTTACCCAGTGAGGTGGTGGAGGCATCATCCCTTGAAGAATTCAAAAAAAGACTGGATGTGGCACTTGCTGCCATGATCTAGTTGAACAGTTAGAATATCGGCTGGACTAGATGATCTTATAGGTCTCTTCCAGTCTTGAAAATTCTGTGATTCTGTGATTCTGTAACAAAGAACTTGGGACTACTTTGTGCTATGGCCGACTGCCTGCTCCTCTAAGATCTCACGGCCTCTAAGACTGATTCTTCTCTGAGCAATAAATCATTCTTAGCCCAATGATGGTCCCATCCCTTATTTAAAACAGTGGCAATGACACTGTTCCTTTTAAAAATTAAATAATTGAGGTCTGAATTTACTACAGTCTATTAAAGTAATGGAAATTACAATAATATTAATTAAATTAAAGCAGTGCAAGCATTTACTAGTGAAGTTTAAAAGGTTAGATCTGCTTTTTTAGAAGCAGGGAAATGTCACACAAGTTTTATATTCAAAAAACTCCCAAACCATTGAAAATTCAATTACTAAAAACTTTAAAAACCTCTGGGATAACACAACCAGATTCTGGGATTTTACAGACAAGACCAAAGTTCTGATGTCAGCCATGCTTGAAATGAAGAACAAAATTGGTGATCAGCTGGGAAAATGAATGAAATAACTTGCCCATTGCCACTCAAGTGTATGACAGAAGCAAGGACAAGGACATCTCTCTCTAACTTCTCTAACAATTTGATATTTTTTATTTCTGCAAACTTTCATTTGCCACAGTTTTCAGCTTCAGTAAAGAGTGGGACAATAGCTGTAAAAATATTTGTCTTCTTCAGTACCCAGCTGGGTTCAAAGCCAGACTAACTTCATGTTCTCCAGTGGATGACCCAGGACTATTGTAGGAAAAGAAATGAGAGAGATAATGAACCATATCATAAGTGATATAAAATAGAAGACTTCTGCCTCTTGAATATTGTGTGTTGCAACCTTCAGTATTGCTTTGACATAGTTTTTTAAACTACAATAAGGAGTATGTTCTAGAATAAATAATTGGAATGTAATATTCAGAATAATTGAAGATGGAGTCTTTAATTTCCCATTTGAAATTTCAGAAACTTCAATTTATTTCAATTTCAGCAAAACTGTTTTTTCTAATAAAAACTGACTTTTCTAGTCAGTTCTAAAACTAGTTCTATGGGATTTTCTCCTGACAGCTCTTAATGACAGTTGTTGTGGCTTAAGCAGGAAGAATTTAAAAGGATCTAAATCCCAATGCATAAGCTTCGTGTCTGCAGAGACTGGCAGGAATTTTATTATTCACTTCAGTGAATACACGCAGTGAAGGCTGAGCACTTCTGAAAATCCTGCTGCAATCTGGCATCTTCTTGTTTATTTAAATTGTGCAGGTGTTAGTTACCATCTACCAGTGTTCACCACATAGAAACAAACCAATAAAATCTTATTTACTATTTCTGTATACCTGAGGTGAAGTGTCTCAGCAAGCATTGTTCAGAATGATGCAACCTTCCCGAAGAAGCGTCTTGAAAAAGACACCTCAGGGGCACAGGCACATCTGCCCTCCCTTTATTTATTAGAAATCCTTCTTTATTTGCTAAGACTTCTTTATTTATTAAAAAGGCTTCTCCCATGGCTTTTTTATGACAACGTAAAAAACATGAAAATACAAGCAAAACAATAAAAATTACAATAAAAATCTACAAAACATTTTAACTAAAGCAAGCCCTCAACCCTTGAGTCCCCACTGTCCAAAGAATTTATTCTGTCAGCGATTTTTTCTGTTTGGATCTGTTGGACTTGTCCCTTCAGCAGCTGGGGTCCTGCAGGATTGTGGAAGGGTTGGGTGAAGGGTTTAGGGAACAGGCTGGAGGTAAGTAGGGGTTGAGGAAGGGAAGAAGGGATGGGAGTGTGAAGGTAAAGGATTGGTTTTCTTAGTTTTTACAGAGATGGGGTAACTGAGAGGCATTGTAAAAGGTTTTATTCTAAGTCTCAGTGGATAGTGAGACACAAGAGATGTAAAACTCAATGCTATTCTATCACAAGCTAACCTATTCTTGGTTACAACACCTTAGAAATGTTTTCCAGCCTATTAACTTGTGCCACACAATGCTGCCATTACTTCTAACCTACGTTATTACCTATATATTACCTATATTTTTTCCCTACATGGTTCTGCTACAATGCATCTTTTTCAGTTTTAATTCTCTAAAATATCTAGTTTTTTTGCAAGGCCGTATTTTGAAACTTGTTGAAACTTGTTTCTTGTTCAATCCCTCCTGAACAATGTCATCTCTATTCCATGGCCTTCCTAAGTCAGTACACTTTATCTCAGCATTTGCAAACAGATGTACAAGACTGTGTGAACTTTGAGTCACGTTTTGAAAATTCTTTACAAATCCATTTACCACAGTCCTATCAGCTTCTTTTTTTTTTTTCTTATTGAAATTTCAATTCTTCTTTTTCTGTTCAATCTCTTTGTTTACCTTTCTTCCCTGATTTTAGGGATTTCAAAGGGAATAATTGTGGCAAGTTTTGCTCTATTTCCCTACACTCAATTTCATCTGGGTACAATTGGTTGTAATCATTCCATTTCAAATTTTTGGTATTTTTCAATTTTATTTTTGATTGACCATATCTCCTTTCAGGAGTGTTTGTTCAACTCTGTCTTTGGATTTCAAGACACGGGACAAAAAGCCAGGGAAAGCGGGGGGTTTATATATGGATTTTGAGGGGTGGGGCAGAACACCAGGGCCAATGGGATGAGGGCACAGGGGTGGAATGAGCGGGAAGGGCCAATGGGATACATTGAATCTGCATGTCACAGCAAGGCATGCTGGGAGAAACCTTTTTCCTCACCCTACCAAAGGTAGCTGTGGCTTGAGTGGTTTTCCCTCCAGGGGAGCGTTGTGAATTCTCTCCTTGCTGGCCTCCGCAGCGAAGCAGCATCTATAACCTTTGGAATGAGGATTATTGCCTTGGGCCATATTTATGCCCAATACTGTTATTACTTATGTCTTTTTCTCCCTCCTTTTATATTATTCACAGCTGATGATCAAAGGGCATCTGGCTCTGACTTCCATACCCTTCCCTGGATATGTCATCATTCAAACCATCCATTCATTCATTCATTCCAAGGCTGTCATCAGGGGGATGCTGTCAATTGCAATGAATGTCAGAGCAGGCCACAAACGCACAATATATGCATTCTTATGAAAATTAGTGGAACTTGACGACATATTCACAACACAGTTCTGTTTTCATATATGTTTTCCATTTCATTAAACAAAGAACCACAAAATATTTGTTTTCCCAAGTATATTCCAATCCTCTCTCCATAATGCTCTCAACTCACTTAAAAAGAGACTATTCTTCCTTGAAATATGTCGTGTAATTTAGGAGAGGCATTTTAAAAAGGGATCAAGAACTATACCAAGCTTATATCTAGATCTCCACATCAAATGCAAGCAGGCATTATGAGCAGAAGTTTAGCAGACCTCACCCTCAGTGAATCTCATTGTGGTACAATACTACAGCAGAGAGTAACTGGAGAGCACATGCTCACAACAGACCAGTCTCAGCACTAACAAAGGATTCACCTAAGCCTTGGCAGGTGCTGGAGGAGAGACACTCCACTAAAACACCTACAGAGGTGTCTCTGGGCTTGGGTAGTCTGTTGGTACAAAAACATACCCATCAAACTGTACGTCAGTCACCAGGAACCAGCTAATCTCTGCAGAGAGTAAGCTAATTGCTATTTCATTTTTACTCAGGAGTGTTTAAATTGTATCATCACAGTTTTGGAAATTGTGTTCCAGTGTTATTGGCAATTACATTGTGTTCCTTTGCTGGATCTTAAAAAAGTCCCTTTACGTGGTAAGTAACAATGTAAATCATTTACATTAGAATATTAAATATTCTTGCCCGTCTTGAGGTCCAATTTAACCTCTTCTTATAAGTTTCATTTCAGATACTATTTTTCCCCACTATATTTATATTTTGTAATACAGTTAAAATTTATTGTGCATTTTCAAGCTGAGAAGGCTCAATAACATTGACTGGGATCAGGTATTTACGCGGTTGTTCGGGAGGTCGCTGGCAGCGCATGCTGCGGGACGAGGCCCCGCGGCGGCCGGGGCTGCAGGGGCGGCGGCGGCCGGCAGGGGGCGGCCCCGCTCCGCAGGGAGAGCCGCGGCTGGGACCGGCACAGCCCGGGCCGCCGCACCCACGGCCCTCAGCGGCGGGACGGGACAGCCCGGGCCGCCGCACCCACGGCCCTCAGCGGCGGGACCGGCACAGCCCGGGCCGCCGCACCCACGGCCCTCAGCGGCGGGACCGGGACAGCCCGGGCCGCCGCACCCACGGCCCTCAGCGGCGGGACGGGACAGCCCGGGCCGCCGCACCCGCGGCCCTCAGCGGCGGGACCGGCACAGCCCGGGCCGCCGCACCCGCGGCCCTCAGCGGCGGGACCGGCACAGCCCGGGCCGCCGCACCCGCGGCCCTCAGCGGCGGGACGGGACAGCCCGGGCCGCCGCACCCGTGGCCCTCAGCGGCGGGACCGGCACAGCCCGGGCCGCAGCACCCGCGGCCCTCCGTGCAACCGCATCAGCCAGACTGGGGAGCGCAGCGAAGTGTGCGAGATTAAAAGAAGCATTTTACACAAAATAAATGAGAATTATCGAATCACGGAACCTCAGAGTGGTTTGGGCTGGAAGGAAACTTGAATGATCATCTCAAGTTTCAACTCACCTATGACTAGGTTGTGCAAAGCCCCATCCATCCTGGTCTCTAACTCTTCCAGGAATGGGATATCCACAACTTCTCTGGGTAACCTGTGCCAGGGCCTCAACACTCTCATGGTAAAGAATTTCTCTCTGATCTAAACTTACTCACTTTGATTTTGAAGCCATTCTCTGCCCACTTTGTGACTGAAGCCATTCCCCTTTGTCATATCACTACAGGTCCCTGTGGAAGTTCCCTCTCTGGTTCAATTGCCTCTCTGGCTCTTTTCTAGGCTGCCTCTAGGTACTGGAAAGATGCTCTAAGGTCTCTTGTGAGCCTTGACCAGGATGAACAACCCCAACTCTCTCAACCTGTCTTCGTAAGAGAGGTGCTCCAGCCATCTCATCAACTTCATGACCCTGCTCTGGACTCAATCCAACAGATCTACATCCTTCCTTTGCTGGGGATCTCAGAACTGGACGCAGTGTTCCAAGTGGGGTATCACAAGGCAGAGTAGAAGGGGAGAATCACCTCCCTTGACCTACTTGTCACACTACTAAATAACAAAAAAATAGCAAGTAATCACCCCTATCTAACAAGCATCTAGAGGTCAGGTATTTTTGTTGGAGTACATACACTGATTCCAGTTTTTGGAACCTAAGATTTTTCATCTGGGCAAGTTACTAGGGAATGTCACTCAATAACATCTGTCTGGAAAAGAAAGACCAACTTCATGTTGCCGTCCATTACAAAGAGAATTCCAGCCCTCGCAGTAGTACTGAGGTAACTTTAGCAGTCACACTAACAGGATGAGATGGAGCGCCAGCAGCATCTAAAGCAGTAATCACAGGGAGAAAATACCCTGCAACTCCTTCCAGAACACTACAGACAAAAACTTGGGGGTTTTACTCAAACTTTATCTATCCTGCTAAGTTTTGAAATTTTTGGTCTTTTTTCATTTTTTAGAGGCTTTTCTTTTTGTAATGGAAAAATCCAGAAAACTTAGAAATAATATTTTTTTATTCCTTTAGAAGTGGTGATTCTGTTTAAATAATTTTTTGAATAGAAGATTCTTTCATACTTTACTAAGTTTCTATATTGAGCCAGTTCTAGTTTCTGTGTAAATGGCAACATTTCAGTGTTTTTCAGTCTCCACTGTTCTCAGGACCTTGGGACAAAAGCCAGGTGAAGCTTTTCTTCCTTTAGCACGTCGCCTCATTTTGTGCGTCGTTCTCTGGCGCTGGAAAGCGTGTCCCCGTGCCGCTGTCGGGATGATGGCTCGCTTTAGGGCTGACCCGTGCAGTGTCGCGGGTCCCCGCTGCAGCCGCGGCCACACCGCGCCCACCTGCGGCTTGGGTGATGCTCCCCCCATCTCTGACTCGAACCCCACGTGTGCCGGGGGGCGGCTACGCACGGACTTGGTTTCTTCACGCAGACACGAGTGACTCCAGCGACTCATTTGCGACCGCGGTGGTGCCACGGTGACGGCCGGAGTGCCGGGGTGCCCCTGCGGGGACGGCGAGCACAGGGAGGGGGGCGGGACGCGCGACAGGGTGCGACCCTGCGGTGTCACGGGTCCCCTGTGGCAGAACGGGTGTGGGTCACGGTCCCGGCTCTCGGCTCTGCTCTTGCGGGAGCAGGCGGCCACCCGCAGCCCCGGAGCGCTGACCGCCCCCCGCGGCGGGGGAAGGACCGAGCGAGCGCCGCGCTCCCCGCCGCCCGCGGCGCCGCCCGCCGCCCTCCCCGCGCCCGCCCCGCCGCTGCCGCCGCCCCGCCGGGGCCGCCCCGCGGCAGAGGGAGGGAGGGAGGGAGGAGCGGCAGCGGAGCCGGCGAGCCCCGGGCCGGCGGTGCGGGAGCATGGCCCCGGCGGGGCGGCTGTGCTGTGCCGCGCTGCTCTGCGGTGCCCTCAGCCTCTGCAGCCTGCGGGCCGCGCCGCGCCAGCCCGACACCCTCTACTTGTGGATCGACGCCCAGCAGGCGCGGGTGCTCATCGGTAAGTGCGGCCGCTGACCCGAGCGGGAGCCCGGAGCCGAGCCCGGCGGGGCTGCCGCGCACTGCGCCCCTTTGCCTTCCGCAGGCTTCGAGGAGGATATTCTGATCGTGTCCGAGGGGAAGATGGCCCCGTTCACCCACGACTTTAGGAAAGCCCAGCAGAGGATGCCCGCCATCCCCGTCGGCATCCACGCCATGAACTTCACTTGGCAGGCAACGGGACGGGTAGGTGCCGAGATGGGGCCGCGGCAAGGGCGGGGGACGCTCTGTAAACCCAGGCAGGTGGTTTGGCCTTGGAATAGTTGAGAAAACCCTCTCCGAGGCGCGCTAGGGCAGCCCTGGGTGCGGGGGTCCGAGGCGCGGGCGGGGGCTCGGGGAGCAGGGATTGCTGCCGGCGCCTCGGGATGGATGGCTGGGAAAGCGCGCTGGCAAAGGGCTGGAGGGTGCGTGGGAGCGCCGGGCCGCCCGGGCCGGAGAACCCTCAGGCTGGTGAGACGTGAGACTGAACTCACTAGGAACGCCCCAGTCGCCTGTACTTGCCGTAAAATTTTGTACCGGACGGTAGTTCCGTGGATGCAGTTTTCTTTCGTCTTTAGCTTATGAACGTGCGCTACAGCTCTTCATTGATCTCTACGTACTAAATGTGCAGGCTTAATTTGTAGTGCTACTAAATAGCAATTCTCTTCTGTGGGCTTAATTTTACCAAGTTAAATTGCAAAACCACATAAATCTGCAGTTTATTGAATCCTGTTGGATTCTTTTGTTGAAAATGTAAGAATCTGTGACATATTTTTGTGAAGAAACATATGTATGATTTCACACACTGACAACATATGTTGGATTTGCATAAAGCTGAAACTTGTTAGTGTACATTATCATGGATACAGAAAAAACATGGTGGCGTAAAATCATGGATAAAATTATTTCATTTTTACAGTGCTGAACATTGACTTTATACAATAAAGAACTTTGTAGAGATGAAACAATATTTCCATTTAAATTGTGATCATTGATTGTATAATTCAGCTAATTGCAGCTTCACAAATTTTGTTGTGGTTTTGGTTGTTTTGAAAGTTCTCTATCTACAGGATTTGTTTGGCTTCAAGGTGTTGTCTGATGCCCTTGCAATTTTTGCTGTCCTCACAAAGCCTTTGGGTTTAGGAAGTGCTTCACCCCCTCCTCCAGAGAGGAAGGTGAATGTGGAGAGACAAAACTTGCTCACAAAGGCTGCCTTGCTCTAGGTCTTTGGCGTTCCCATCAAGCTTTACAGAGAAAACAACTTTGTAAGCCCAGGGCTGGCATTTAAATACCTAGAAATTTTTGCTGTCTTTTGGAACTGTGTTTTCTGTTCCATTTCTCTGCCAGCTTCAGTTGCTGTTGATGATAAAACTAGCTCTTTTTTTAATGGGTGATCAAGATGTTAGACTGAACACTGTCCTCTTGGATTTCCTTCTTGTGCTCTGCTCTCCTTCCTTTGCTGCCTACAGGTAGGTCATTAGGAAAAGGTGGTTCCAATACTGATTTCGGTGAGAAGAGTCACAGGCTTAAAGACAGTATAGGAAAATGTTCTGCTTGATGCCACTTGCAGGATGAAATCCTTTCTGAGCAGCTGCAAAGGTGTTTGACCCATTAGTCCTCTTCCTATTTTCCAAATTACCGAATTCCTCTTAGACAAAGCATAATTAGTAAGTGAAATACCTAAATGGTTAAAAAAGTTCTATGTTTCTCCAGAACTCCCAATATTTTATGAGGGGAAAAAATGAGTATATTTTTACTTTTTTCCAGTGTTCCGATTTGGTTTTAAGTATACATCTTCTTAGAAGTTTCCATTAACACATCCAGGGAAGTGCTAACAACTTACTACCTTTATTCTGTACTTTTCTGGGAATTTCCTAAGTGAGAGAAGGGAGAATGAGAAGTGGAAGGGAGGAGGAGAGGAAAAGAAAAGAAGAGAAATGGGATAGAGAAGCAAAAAAGGAAGAAGGAAAAGAAATGGAAACTAGTACCTTTTTGAAAGAATAAAGGCATTTGAAATGCTGAGGTGCTAGACTGCTTTCTGCAAAATAGCTATTAACTAGCATACTGTTGCCTCCTGTTTGGTAAAACTGAAATAATTCTTCTGTGAGTGTTGTGCCTTATAGACCTCTTGACCCTGTATCCCAGTTGAAATTTGAATATGTTTCTCTGGGACTCCAAGGGCTGGGGGCTCCCAGTACTGTATGCCCCACCTCTAGGAATAGCTAGACCCTTTTTGGGTCTACAAATATAAGGCTTCTCCTGAGTAGGTGCAGGATGTCCATGGCCTTACACAGTTCCTCTATCAACAAGATGGGGGAGTGAGAGAGCAGCTGGGTGGGTGTCTGGCAGCCAGACAAGGTCAACCCACCGCACCTGAGATCCCCCGCAGGGCACTTCAGGATGTATAAATATCCAGTGGGCAGATCCCATCTACCTGCTCCTGGGATAAATGATAATCCAAGTCTGAGGTTGGGGAGTGGCAGTGCTCCTCAGTCCTTCATGGCTGAATATTCTAACTCAAAAATGGCTTCTTGAAAGGCACATTTTAAGGACTAGATTGCATTTGTATTCTGTGGAAACAGAAGTGCTTGAAACTCACTACATTTAGGTGTTACACTTCTGATGCAGTGACCTTTGTGTCCTGAATGCATTTTATGTGAAAAAGATTTAATTTGATAAGCAAACAAAATAATTTTCACTAGAAAGCATTAACCAAAAAAAAAGCATTCATTAGTCACTTTTAATTGCTAGTCCATTACTTCTAGTTATTTATTAGGAAATACAGGGGAAACCCAAAATTTAAGGATCTGAGGGTGCTGGATATATAGTTTTTTTGCTAGTGAAATCAGGATGAGCTGGGGGTGACAAGAATGTTAAAGTACTGCAAAATGGGATTGTCATGTTTTTATGCACTTTATGCTTCTACTTATAAATTAAAGCATAACATTACAAGTACTATGTTCTCTTTAAAAAGAGAATAAATTGACAGTTACAAATTTCTTTGAATGGAAAGGTTTAAAAAAGCAAAAATCAGTGATAATATGTAGTAAATAGCATGCATCCATGTAACCACTAGAGCTCACTGGTGTGCTTCTTGCTCTTATTTTGGATGGTTTTTCCAAAAGAAAATACAATGGCTTTTAGTGGTCTTGTCCTCTGAGGAAGATTGAGCTAAAAAACTTCCCAGTGAAACCCTATCACAGTGATTAATGCTGCAACATGTTTACATGTTTTCCACATGTGTCCACTAGTGAAAGTTACCAAAGATTTCAATGATAACATAATCTCTACAGCATTTAAGAATTTGTGACAGGTATTTAATCTCCAAATCTACAAAACCCAACATGTATTTTTAACTTTCAGTGGGCATTCTGACAGCTGCAAAATTAAGTTCACATCCTGGAGAATATTGGTGGAAGAGAATTGTATTAAAAAGTAGATTATTTGCCAGACAGCAAGTGCTCAGTGACAGAGCAGCAGCCCAGTTGATTTAATAGACAGGAGGTGAAAAAATAAACCAAAAATCAAGTTGGAATTTTTTTGTGTAGCATTCTCTGGTCTGATCCAGAGAAATAGTCAGTCTGGGCCACAACCTGCCCAGGCTGTTTTTTTCCTTTCAGATATGTATTTGTGGTCAGATTAATTATTGTGGTGGCTCACTTCCCCCTCCCCACTGTTATGAGTGGCCCATAGTTCCTCTCCTGGTGCCTGGTTGAATGCATAACATGACATCTGAAATAAGTCTCAAAGAATTATTGACAACCTTGAGTCAATCAAAAAGGTGCCTACCTCTGAAAACGAGGGAATGTAGTCTTCAGCGCATTTTCTATCATCATTTCTATATTGTAAAGTGAAGGTCAGGAATGCTGTGTAGTTAACAGCTCCTGGAGGCTGGTTCTGATCTCAGCAATGTGACCATCAGCCCTGAATAGCTCAGCTGAGTTGTCTGAAATTGTCTTATATTGCTGAGATGTAGCCTGACCATAAAGAAAAAATGGAATATCCAGCTATGCTGGGGGAATATTTGTTTCCTTGCTCAGAGGAAAGCTACCAGGCCACCAATTTTAAGGTATAAGGGGTGCAATAAGATGCTCCAGTCAAACATGGCTATTTCCCTGGTAAACTGAAAGAAAACATAAAGTATTGAATTTCAAAACCTAATTCTTCAAAGGAAATTTTTCTTCAAAGAAACTGCTGAATTTTTTTGTAAATATCTTATTCATAACTAGTCATTACAGTGATGCTTTACAGCTTAAAAAAGTCTAATATGCAAAATTTAGGAGATTTTTTCCAATGAAAGTATGGCTCTTCTCAAAGTTTGGTCAAGGTAATTGCGTAAACTCACACTTTTGTGATTTTCAGTGGTACCTTCACTGCACTTCCATATCACCAAACTGGGGAAATACTTTGTTTTCTGACCTCTGTACCAAAATTTCTATGTGGAATGTGAAGATGTTTACATACTGTGAGCATGATTTTTAGACAGGGGGTTCTCAAATCAAAAGCACAGCTCAAAACCTTTAATATTTAGATTCTACTCAGCTGTGGTATTTTGCATCTCAGTGTTGTAGACATGCCACCAGGGATCAAAGTAATACTGTCAAGATCCCACTTTCTTAGTGGAGCAGGCATGTGCCAGCCATCTGTTCTATCTGCTGATAGAAAACAGCAGTAAAGTTTCTCAAAGTTTTGCCAAGAAGAAAAGGGGGATTTATTGCTCAGCAGAGATGAGTTACAAGGCACCTTGTAGTGTAAGCTGCATCTGGTTTCCATAGTAATTTACATGGCATGTGTGTAAACTACACAATTATTCTTTTTACACCGCACTGTAAACTTGTGTTAAGTAAACAGTTCTTCAAGATTTCATTGTTTATCATTTCTATAAATAATCCATTTTAAACAAAAAATAAGCTAGTCATAAAGTATTTTCACTAGTTCTACAGTAGTAGCTGTAATGTATAACATAACTGTTGAAAAGCATTGGAACTAACAAGGACATCCCAAACTTCAAGTCTATATTTTGTGAAATTGTACAGATTTCATTCCCTGTATTGCTAACAATTTTTCTGAAAAAGAAAATCCAGGCTTTCCTCTTGTGTTGCCTTCCTCTTTTTCTCTTTCCTATTTGTGGAAGTGTTTTCTGGCAACATCACCTCTTTTTACAGACTGTTTCACAGGTATGTTCTTAGTGGTCCAAAGTTGATGCCATTAACAAGTCATGCTATAGAGAAAGAACTAACAAAAATGAGAACTAACTGAACTAACTGAAAGTTTTTTTCATGTATTAACATCTTTTCTTGCTTTCATACTTTCCAAAGAGGTTTTTTTGGGGTAGCTACAACTTGATTCTAGCCAAGTGGCTTATGTACATACAAAACACCTGTAAGGAACCACACTCTTCCTAGGGCATGCAGATATGTGAGGAATATGGTGTGCCCCAGAGTTTTCAAAACTATTATGTAGTGGATATTTGCATCACATTGAACAGAATTTCAAGAGCTGGATACCTTAGGCCAGAACAATGAGTACCTGATATTTAAAGCTTTCAAGAAAATGCATCTCAAAATCTCTTTTGTTTTGCCTTCCTGTGAGTTTACATTTGGCTTGTTAGGGTTTGTTCTTCTTTTATTTGCCTTTCTCTATACAAATTCCACCATCTGAAAGATTCTACTTTACTTGTACTAATCTCTTTTACCATTGTGGATTTTTTTCATTTTGCTGGGAGGTTTTTGTTTGCTTTTTGACAGTTTATTTGTGGCCGAGCTCTTCACTGCATCAGTGAACTGTAGCCCTGACATGGTGGAAATGTAAAACCCACCTTGACTGGCTGGCAGGGCTGTGCCTGATGGAGCCCAGGCCTTCAGCACTGCCTCCCACCACGCTCCAGCTGCAGAAGTGAGAAGTGGCACTTAGATGAGCAAGGTGCATTGCTCCAGCTGGAGAGCAGTTGCTAGTGGTCCACCTCAGAGGTCAGTCCTGGGTCTCATACTCACAGTAAAGCAGCAACCCAAAATCTGCCTCAAAAAAAACCAAACATAAATGAAGGAAAGACACTGATACTGTTGTACAGAGGCATTAGGAAGCTTTACCCAGCTATGATACCTGAAGTCCACCACAGTATGTTCTGTTCATAGAACACCTTAGCACTGGCTTTCAATGATTTGGGATAGATTTTTTTTCCCAGCCTTACAATAAGAAAACCCCAGGTTTTTTGTTTTTTTTTTTTGCATCTAGAATAAAAGTTTGCTTTGTTTTCCAATCAGCTGGTGGAGTCCACCTTTTTTTGGCCATACAAGGAAAAATGGGCAATTACCTTTGAGCTGCTTCAGCACTTGCTGTCATTAGTGCTAAATACTTCAATAAATAACTTGAAGACCAATACTGCTTTCAGAGCTGGTCCCACCACAAATCCTCTGAAGTTGCCCCTTTGCCTGGATAAAAAGCTAGCTAAACCCAGCTGATCCTAAAGGAAATAAATATGCCTGACATCAAACCTGGCAATCTCCCAGCCCCAGGTTTTGGCCCATCACCAGGCAAAATAAACTCCCAAACAGCAGCCCACTAATGAGAAGCTCTGTCACCAGCTCTGAACACTGAAGCACAGAAATCAGAAGCAAGAGCCAGAGGGCCAGCCTTTGCAATAACAACTATCCGGAGAAGCAGAGGGCAGGCTCTTGGACTATCCTGACCATCAGAGAACAGAGCTTTCAGTACTGTGATTATGAACCTGATTTTTCTCAGAACACGTGGAAGACATGGACAAATCGCAACTTATTGATGAACAGAAGTTAAGCTCTTCCTGCAATATTTTCTCCTTGCCCTCAACTTGCAAATGTGTGAATATTGATACAGCCAAAGGGAATTGGAGACTTAAATCCTCATAGGTAAATAATCAAGTCCACTGAACACCTTCAGTAAGGAGTACAAGTCCCAGCTTCAACCTGTCGCTTCTAAACTGCAGCAAACACTGGTCTCATTTTGCCAAGTTTGAGCCTTAGCCAAACTTATCTTTCTTGCAGAGGTTTTGGGAAATAAATTGAGCTGTTGAAACAGAGTCTACTTTAGTTACTAGGTTGAAACAAATTTATTTTCCTGTTGTGAAGCCACACATAGATAAAGTTTCTGCAAGCAGTTATGTGGCTGCAATATTCCTCACGGAGACTGTCAGGGAGAACAGGCAGGTTGCACAGCAGAGCACACTTCAGAGAGGAAGAAGAGGCAAAATGCAATTATCTGGGTTTGTAATCATGAGCAACAGATGATATGCATAACACACTAAGAGCTGAGAATTGATTTGCTAGCAAAGCACATTGGCAGTTACCTTAATTGATATTTTTGTTTTGTTTTGCATTGTCCTTCCTTCCTTCCTTCCTTCCTTCCTTCCTTCCTTCCTTCCTTCCTTCCTTCCTTCCTTCCTTCCTTCCTTCCTTCCTTCCTTCCTTCCTTCCTTCCTTCCTTCCTTCCTTCCTTCCTTCCTTCCTTCCTTCCTTCCTTCCTTCCTTCCTTCCTTCCTTCCTTCCTTCCTTCCTTCCTTCCTTCCTTCCTTCCTTCCTTCCTTCCTCCCTCCCTCCCTCCCTCCCTCCCTCCCTCCCTCCCTCCCTCCCTTCCTCCCTCCCAGGAACCTCTATTTATATTGCATAGGCTTGATCTGACTTCTGTATTGGCAAGGGAGGATGGCTGAAAGATTGTAACCCAACATGTTGATTCCCTCTGATCAGACCTGTGACGTGTTGGTGTTAGGTACAGGATGGAGCAGCTTATACTGATCCTTAAGGGCAAAAATTAGAAGTCTTCATCACATCAAGAACCATGGATTTCACATTTTTACCTGACCTAACTGTAACTTTCCTTTGATGGGAAAAAGTCTGCGCCTTATCCTGCCCACTGACAGCATCCACATTTGAATTGTATCTGTGTGAATATCCTGCTTAGTTAATATTCCCTTTTTAGTTGTCTCACCAAATATTTACAGTAAACTTCATAATTTTTATAGTATCATGATGCCACTGCTACTTTCATTCTATGATTCTATGAATCACCCGACACCAGAATTAGACATAAAACATTTCAACAGGCATATCCTATTTATATAATAACTTTATTCCTCCAAAAGTAAGGGCTTCCTCATCCTGTAAAATACAATCAAACCGTATAAATTTATTAAATTATGTTAATTAGTAAATAATTTAAAGGACAAGGTATCTGAGAGTTTCTGGGCAGGAGGAAGGGTGACATGGGGGTAAAAAGCTCACAATCTCTGCAACTTCTTGTAAAATCTCTTGCCTTTCCACCTCTTCCCAAACCCAACAACTCCAACAGAAACAGCTGTCTCTAGGTTTATATGTATGTGTTCCTGTCCTTGACTGCAAAGACTGAAGTAAGTGGAGTGAGGTCTTTCTCCCTTCCTGATTTAGAGTAGGTGATGGATCATACTGAGGTTCTTCAGCCATTTCTGTGCCCTGTAGTGATGTAGAGAGCAGACCTGACTACTCAGCAAGGTTTGTGCTGTGGGACATTGTTCCCCTTCAGCAATTTTTTTCTTCCTGAAAATGCTGTGGAGCCCAGTGCTACTCACTTCATTCATTGATAAAGGCTGGTTTAGGGTATTTGGGGAATCTCCAGCAGCCTATGACACCAGCACAAATTCGGGATTGTCAACATATCTGGAATGCATTGACTGGCAAAAAGAACAATTTGGTCCCAGTCTGCAACAGCAGACCAGATTTACCACAGATATTCATCAAGGAGTAAGTTATATCTCTGATCTTAACAAGACTCTGGAATCCCAAATGGGACAGTTGTCTTATAGCAGAGTGCAGACTTCTGCTGTCAGTAGACTCCTGCCTGTTTTTATCACAGGTAAATTTGGGCTTGGGGAGGTCCACACATTCATTTCTGAGGCTGCCGTTCCTCATGCATTTTCTCTAATAAAAATGAGGTTAGGGTCTCTGCAAAAGATTCTTGGAACTTTTAGCTGCCAGCCCTCCCTGTCAGGATTTAGACTGACACAGGATAGGTCACGTTATCCAGAATAAAAAAAAACCACAACAGAATGATGTAGTTTTCTCAAAATAAACTTCCTGCCTTTCTTAATGGACCTTATTCCTGCAAGTGTGTTTAAAAGGTTTATCTGGAAGCTCAGCTGGACTCTCTGTCAAGGCAGCAGAGTCCGGGCTTTGTGAAGATGCCTATGCTGCAGATAGACTCTACCTGCACCCAGGGAGGGAAAGAAAGGTGGTTCAAGACAGCAGGTAAATCAGATTCTAGCTAGGCTAAACTTTCTTCTGCAAGCACTGGTCTCTGTCCTTTGAGTGTACAAGAAGTCAAGGATGAGCTGGTTTTAAACAAGATACTTCATTTAAATGCTGGGAAATGCAATGGACCTCAGCTCAGAGGACTGGACCTGTGAAGCTGGTACTGTAACCAAGGGATGAAGCTGTGCTGACCCTGCCTGTGGAAACAGTCCAGAAAACAGATAAGCTGTTTGTAGAACCTGTTCAGATTCCCACCAGAAACTGGGGATAGGATTATTCTTCCTTACTTTACTCTGAAGAGAAGTCCATCGTGCTTTGAATAATTCAGGGTATAGTTATGGAGGACAGAACTCTGTGGCACCTCTATAGTACGTGGAAATATGACAGCGATATATGTCTACTTAGCAGAGTCTTCATTCGGTAGAAAAATCGGTGTGATTCCAGGAACAACAGCAAACACACAAGTTCCTTTTCAGATACACTTAGAAAGCACTTAGTAGTGAATTTAGTTCTTCTTTCACAGTAGTATCTAAAATTTGCTTTGATCAACAACAGCCTATGAAATAAGAAAAAAATTACTCTCAATTTTCACAAAAAATGTATTTGAAAATCCATGCAGTAGATATTAAAAGAGAGCAGTGTTAAGAAAGTCTTTCCTAATGGCTAGTCAGGACAGAGTTGAGTTTTTGCATCTTTTCAAATTTTAAACACTAGTCTTCCTGTAAAATAAGGCTGAAGACCAGTATCTGCTGAGCAATAAATAAAGAAACTCTCAGTTAGAGGTGCTGCAAACTTTCTGTCACATGGGTACACAAAAGTGGAGGCATCCCTCTTCGAAATGCTTGAAGGACTCCAGTCTGACAGAAGCTGTTGTGAGATTTCATAACTTTTGAGAAGGTTCACTGCTTACATTTTGAAGAGAGATATTTATATTTATTACACAGAAGTGCCAGTTAAAGCCAAGATAGAAACATATGGACTCAATAAAGGCCAATTATGTGACCTTTGCTGTTTGCCACGCTTTTAACTTGTGTAAGTAATTGATTACACTTTCATGAGATCATAATCAGAAGGTTGCTCTTTAGTAATGGTGTGCTAGAGGAGCTTTATCCTCAACTTCAAAGCTATTCTGTGAGGCTTAAGAACAAAGGGTTGGAAGTCTGAAGCGTGGCCAAAATGAATCTGTATGCATTATCCATGTTTACCACCATTCAAGAGGTGGATTAGCTTATTCTTAGTCTGTGAGCTTTCCCTCATTGCATCAGATGAGCCACCATCTCTAAGCTTTACATTTTTGCTCTTAGAACTATTCTGCTTAACTAAATATAGTGTCTGTTCAGATCCCCATCATAACTAACCTGAATGCTTGTTAGTGCCATCACTTCCCTAATTGTAAAGATTTTATTGAAATTATTTTACATTCCTTGTGAAGAATTTTCAGGGTAAATATTAATTATCAATAAATCTATCCAAAGCCTGAAACTGTAAACAGACTATAATCTAAAGGTGCCCACCCAGGATCAGCCAACCTAGCTATTCTCTTACTTTTCAAGCTGTGAGGGAGATAATATAGCCCTGTGGGTTTTTCTCAGTGTACATAGAGCCACATAGAAGTGTTGCAGGTGGCAGTGGCAGGCCTGCAAAGACTTGTTTTCTTAGGAAGTAACCTGATGAGACAGTGGTTTTTGTATTTTTTTCTCTAAGGGCAATAATAATTTTCTCCTTTTTTATTAGCTTTGGGAGGTGGGCATTTTAAATGTCCATGATCATTAAATGTCCACCAGAGAGAGCACTAATCTTTTCCTGGGTGAACAAAGAATGAATTAGCCCTTGCTGTGCTGGAACAAGAATTAACTTTTCAGGAGAATAGCTTTCAGGATACCGGACCAATATGTTTTGTTGAAGATAGCAAAGGCTTGTGTGTGTTTTACTTACTTTAAATCTGAACTCTTAATGGTATATCTCTTTTTGGTGTACTGTTTGCTTCTCTCCCCTTCCCCAAAGCAGAATTATCTAATTTTCATCTGTAAGACATGAGAGAAAACAATTTAAAGGAAGCTTGTGCACCAGGCCTGGTTCATGCAGAGAAGTAGCATTCCTTGCTAGAAATTTTTGAGACATAATTAACTGCATATTTGTCAAAACCTTAGTGATTTTGTCTTCTTTCAGCTTAATTTTTTTTTCAAAAGTAATCTAGTGAAGCTGTACTAAAATGCATTACAGAAAATGTGTTAAACAAAAAAAGGTCTAAATATAGGAAGTTGGGCTATTTTGCTTTCTTTGTTTCCAAATAAAGCAAGAGAGAGGAATGAGAAACTCCCAGACTTCCATCACTGAGGAGCTGTAAATTTGTTGTGACTGTTTTAAGAAAACCATTCATGCTGCATGCCTTTGTCTCCACGTGCTTGTGCTTAACCTGGAGGTTGCTGTGCATCTCTTTGCACAAATGCAAAGGCTCCACCAAGGCTCCAGCCTGGTGGAACAGCCCCACTGTCCCCACTGCAGGTTGCTGCTGCATCAAGGGTTGCCTCTGATCTAAACCAAAACTGTATTGTCATTAGCAGGCTAATGATGGACAGGAATGTGTACTAGGCTTTTATTTGTCCCTCTGTCTCAGGAGCCTGCTTTTTAGGCATGATGATGATTTTCAGAGTTAATGCTCGGCTGGTATACTTGGATTTTTCTTTTTCAACTCTGTTCCTCTCAAACCCCGGTCTTTCTAGCAAGCCCTTCAGCTTCCAGTCTGAGATTACTTTCAAATGACTGCTTCAAATGCTAGAGTGCCTCCAGAGCTCAGCTTCTGGTGAGAGAAAATATTTGCTCAAAATCTCTGAGTAGGAGCCCTGTTTCCCATGTCTCCCAAAGAGCAGACAACTGCCAGAAACAATGCCAAATATAATCTAAATCTATTATGTTGTGACCTCACCAAGCTTCTTGGCAGTGATTTTTTCATATTACTTATCTTTATAGAAATTGTTTTCTCAATATTTGGAGGAAAAGCCGATGTATTCTGCAAAGATTTCAGACCATCTCCCCAGTGCAAGGCATTTTTGGAACCCTGTAATGTCACCTTTCAAAATCTGAGGCTTCTTTTAAAAACAAATGATAAATTTCACTTTTCCAATTTCATAAATCATTCTGTTGGAGGACCTGATCTGCCATCCACAGCTGAATGCCACAGGAGACATTAAGCACCAGTTAGTCATCTTCCATTGGCAAAATCAGAGTTTTATACCATTCTTCTAAAACCATTAAAACCACAAGTAGTTATTGTTGAAAGTTTCATGCAGGGATGCACTCTATTGTTAAAAAGTCTTCCTTCCCTCTTGTGCATGGATTTTCTTCAATCTGCCATGATTTCCTTAATGAGAAGAAAGCAGGCATAGAAGAGGCTCTACAGATTTGTGAGCATTTCACCACAGCATTATCCAATTACTAATGTCACATAATGTATTTTTCTTTGAGGTTTCCCATTTCTCTGAGTTCTAGTTAATGCCCTTTTTTTTATTTATTTGAAACAGCAAATATCTCTATTCCTCCTTTTGTGTGCATCTCTGTTTTTTTCACCCTACTGCTTCAGTTTGTTCCCACACCCTCAGCAGCTGATACTGGAAGACAGTCAGATTACCCTGTCTTCTATGTAAACTGATTTTCTCAGAGCAGGTTTCAGTACTGCTTCATGTTGTTGAGCATGCCTCCCATTTCAAGTCTACCTCTTGAGGCTGACAGCAAGTTTCTGAGTGTTACACTGAGGTGTGAAAAATGGTTTACCCACTCTGTGACAGGACCAATTCATGGGTTCTGTCCCTAGCACAAAAATGGGCAGTCTGTAGGCAGACACTTTATTATCTGCTTGTCTAAGGGAGCCCCATTATGTTGTTCATGACAGCAGTGTCTAGACTGCAGTGCAGTAACAAAATGCTCACATATATGTACAAATTCCTACTCTGCCAGACTCCTTCAATAGCCTGGTATGCACGGTACAGATAATCTTTGCTGGAATTTATCTCACTTTGCTTCATGCTTCATCTTGGAGCACAGACCAACTTCTCTGACCTAATGCAGTGAATATCTTGGAGAAGCAATGGTCCATGCTGTAAACACCTAACAAACACATACATTGTCTCACTTCGTGACTTTATTTATGGCATATGCAGCTGTGAGCATCTGCTATGGATAATGCAGGGTAGAATCTTCCAGTGTGTGCATAGCCAGAAATATTCATGGATCTGGGATAAAAAGGAACTTCTTTGATGTGTTTCTTCCTTTAAATATAGAAAATTGGCATTAAGATATATTTGTCATTTAATTGATAACAGAACATTCAGCATTGATCTCTTTAAAATAATGAGAAGAAAATATAGTTAATTTCTTACATCTACTTTCAAAGCTAACATACATTTGCTTCTTAATTAGAAAGGGTGTAGATTTCATTAGGTTATTGAACCATAACATACAACAGTTCAAGCTACTCTGCTTTGCTTTAGGTACTACAATTCTATGTCTATTGTGTAAAATGAAAAAAAAATAAAGCATACTATTGTGAGTTCTTTGAAAAAACATGAAAGAAAAATCAGGCAGAAACAACATGTCATCTGAATGATAGAAGAGGTTCAGTGCAGTAGATCTTGAACCAAGGAAAGGAGATCTGTAGGAATTTTAACTGTATATCATTTAAAACCAAACTGCCGACAGATGTTTTCTACAATACTTGTTAGAGGGCTTCATTATTTTTATAACCTTTTAAATTCCTCTGATTTATAGAAAACAGCCATTCAAACTCCATAAAAGTTAATCCTGACCAAGGAATTATTTGCCTAAAGTGAAATTTCCTCTCTCTGCTTTACCCACATGGGAAACTGTTAAAGGGCAGCTGCTTGGGGCTACCTGCTGCCTGAAAGCACCAGCTCCCCAGACTGTCCACACAAGGTCTGCAGAGGTCCTTGCCTTTCTGAGGATCTCAAACAAAGATTTTCCACAGAAGCAAAGCATACTTCTCCTTGGGTGCTTCCTGAAGTCAAGCCAAAAGTCCTTTGTCAGTGCAAAGTGTGCAATTGTCAGTGAGCAGCAATTTAATACAAACCCCATTTTCTTCACCACCCTTGACAACACTGTTCATCTAAGATTTACCTTCACTACCAAATTTAGATCTTCACATACCAGAGAGTTTGTAGGCCAACTTTAAAAAAAGAACAACAAAAGAACCCCCCAAAAACCCCATGGGAGTGCCTGTATGATGGAAAAGAGAATTACAGATGATAACTTTTTCCCTTTACTGTCACCAATGTCCAAGCAAATCTTGTTCTCACTACCAGGTCACTCACAATGACTACTTGCAGCATAAATTACAGTAGTCACTAGACCGTATTTTAATTGCACAAACCTGTATCTTCAGTTAACCATCATCACTAAATTTCATGGTAGTTTGGAGCATGATAAATATTTGCTGAGAGCGTGTTGTTTGCTTTTCAGTCATGATGATTAATGCAAGTTAATTGGCAATTGGAGTTGGCAATCAACTCCAATTACAGCAGGACAATATAGGAGACTCAATGTAGGGTTCGTATCAAGACATATTTTCTCCAAATAGGTAGGATTTGTGGCAGTCAAATCATGTTTTGCATTCACAGATTTGAGGAGTGAAACTACTCTGCTTCACTGTGCAACCTCTGTAGACTGGGATTTTTGTGTAGAACTTTAATGTCAAAATTTAACCAGCTCTATCCAGCACACATGATTTGCAAACATTCTCTGCAGCACATGACTTTGAAGTTAAGCTAGCTGGATCTACCTGAGGTGTTTCAGCTCTTAGATGCTATCATTTCAAGAAGTTCAGTTCCTGTCAACTCAGCAGATGTACAAACTTTTGCAGAGAAATGGCGAGAGCAGTTATCTCTCCACAGTGCAATGTGTGGCTTTTCTTCTGAGCAGCCTGTTGCTTGTGCAATGTCTCTTCCCATCTTTTGAATGTGCCATCAGAGCAGACTCCTGCCTCAGGCACCAACCGCTGCTACGCCTCTGCCCTGCTTAGAGGAATTACTTCCTTCAGCAGCTGTGAGTGTTGTGGCTCATGCAGCAGCAGGTCCCTTTTTCCATGGGGAGCTTTCTTTTTGTCTTTGTCCTTAGGCACTAGAAAATTGGCTCTAGAAAATGAGATTCCAGTCCTTTTCCTACAAATTGGGAATCTGGCTCACAAGCTGACCTTCTACAACAGTGTGTCTGGAATGGAAATATGGGACTGGAGCTATTTGGACTAGTTACCAGTTGTTGTTTACTAGAATAGTAAGAACATAATGTTTTAATAACCCAGGTCATAACTCATTATGACCTGGTTTAGATACGACCAAACATCAAAGCTAACCAATGAGAAACAGACAGTGGAGCCTTGACTCACTCATTGCACTATTCTATAGATGTGTGGAGACATACAATTATTTTTCTGAACAAAGTTTTATTTGAAAACAAAAATGTTCACAATCTGACTTTATGGCCTTTTTTCATATTTTGGCATGGTATGTTGTATTGGAAAAAAATGTTTTTAATTAAAAGCAGCATTTTGAACATTACCCCAGACTTCATTTTTCATCTCTGGTCTTACTGTTTCGCTCCATGTCCTGTCTCCCTCACACATTTACTCCATGTGTTTAACCCCTACTTAAAACCTTTCATTTTTTCCTGCCCTATTGTTTTGCAAGTCCTCTGTGCCTACACAACACCCTCTGAAAATTGTCCATGTAGAGTGCAGCCCCTCATGCCATCTCCTCTCTGTTGTGGGGTGTCCTTACTGTCCCTACAGAGCAAGTGGATGTCCTGCCAGGGCTGATAAGGAATTTCATAACAACCATTCTATCCAGGTCATAAGTGCCTTTCTGGTGTCATCAATCCTTCTTGTACTAGGGAACCAGGATATTACAGGAGAAAAAGGACCTTGTTCTGGCTAAGGATATGGACAAACATCTTACAGACATAAGCAAGTTATCATTTACCAGCCCAAGTTTTGGCTTTAATCTCTCTTTGCTGCACTGTTTTATCTAAAAAGTAGACAGAACAATACCATCTGCTGTCAGTGAGCAGATGGAAACACATTTTTGCCGGTGCCCATGCTAAGGTTCTCAAGCACTTACCTGAGACCAGCAGATAGAATTACCTGGAATCCCTTGTAGGCTTCATGGTAAATGAGATACCACAATTTAACATAAAAGTTTCATTTCCACTTGCTCTGCACACCAGCAGTTGTGCTACTGACAGTAGTGGAAGCCTCTAGTGACTGGCTAAGGTGCATACATCTCAGCTGTATGTGGTGTGTACAGCCACACTGCAGACAGATGATGGCACTTTGCATCAGATGTGAAGAACTCTTGAACAGATGACCCAACAGAGAGGCCAGGCTCCCATGGACAAGAGTACCAGAGCCTGCAATCTGTGCCACAGTGCAGGTGCTTATTGGGGGAAGGATTAAGGTAGTGGAAAGTAGTTTTTAAATCATTCCAACACTTTCTAGGGATCGCCAAAACAGGTCATTGTTGTTGCAGTTAATGAGTGACATGAAGCCAGCTTGGTAGGAGAGCTCTCAGCTCCACCCCTGGAACAAGGTAATGGAGTGGGGTTGAACAAGGCAGTGTCAGAGCTGTAAACAAGATATGTGTCCTGTTGTGGTGCCCCAGCAGCGTGGCTGCTCACTGCCTGGCACTGTTTGCCCAAGTCAATGAGCTGTGCAGACCAACCAAGAGCAAGCCTGGATAATCTCATGCCGCACTTGTATGTGCCCATGCCCTTTAAACTGCGCTTATAATACAGGAAGGTCATCCAGGCTCACCAGTCAGTTCCAGGAGGGAACTGACCAGTTTGGGCAGGAGGATTCTGCCCAAGAAACAGCTTTAAAAGTGAGCTTAGCATTCAGGTATTTTTGTTGTCTGCCAGAATGGTGTAGGTTGTAAAAAGCATCTTCTCTGTAAAACGATATATTTGTCCACTATATGCATGACATTTTCCTTGCTGATATGCTGCATGCTGATTACTGTGTATGGTCACTTGCAATCTATGAAATAAGAGGAAATTTCTGAAAATGATGTTTAGATGAAGAAGCACTCAAAGAAATTATAGAAACTAATCCAGTAAATGGAATAATGAAAAGTGTAGTAGTTCTGCTATAGTTTATGTGTTCAATAGTTTGCTTCTGTGAATACAATTAAAATAAATACAAATTTTTATTTTTTTTTGTTGTAGGCTGAGTACTACTATGAATTCCTGTCTTTGCACTCTTTGGATAAAGGCATAATGGCTGATCCAACTATAAATATCCCGCTGCTTGGAACAGTTCCTCATAAAGCATCAGGTTTGTACTGTTGATATTATAAATTTTGTTTCTGTAAAATATATTCTACAGCCAGTAAAGTCTAAATATTTCATTATGAATTGTAGTTCTGAAGTTTATTGCCTAAAGCAATGCTTGCAATTGCCCTGAGTAAGTACAGCAGCATATTTTGTCTGAGTCAAGACACATGAAGCTTTTATGTGTGGGTAAATCAGCAGAAATTTGTGCAAAATTGTTGCATAAAATTCACAAATGCTATTACTTAGTTGTACAACTTTTGGAAAACAAATTCTTTGATCACTATTGGAAAAGTTATCAAATTATTCTGTTTCTCAGAATTTGCAGTTTGTGGATGTTCTGCTTTCATTTAGGGTCATCCGGCATTCAGCTCAAAGACACAAGTTCTAGTTTAGGATATTATCATTTATTATTTATCCCTTAGTTGTGCGTTCTTAATCCTTCACTGGAATTTACAAGTCCACAGCCAATGCAAATGCTCCAGAAATACCATGGTGTGTAGTGAGCTGATTTGAGTAAAAAAGCTTTCCATGAAAGATTATTGAATCCAGTTAGCTCTGAAGGGGATGAATAACAGTTTATGTGATCTGTTTCAGGGTTCATACATGGTAGCCTCTGGTAGGAAGGCAGAAATGTGTATCTTGAGGACAGCAGTGTCTTAGTGATTATTGTTTCCTAAATTGCCTTAGCCAACCTATTGGATAAATGTGGGGGAAAAAAAGAGTAATAAAACAGGAGGATTGGACTGCAAATATACAAGTTTTCATCTCTGATGAGTCTTTATTCCTGCTGTCTTTTTCAGTCGATACATTCTGAAAGTCTGTGTATAATATTCTCCATTTTCAGCTTGTGGTAGATTGACATTGAAGTAATGTTTCAATACAGCTTTTTGCCATGACACCTGGAATTTAGCATGAATGATTGGTCTCTCTATTCAAGTGTGGATTGAAGGAGTGGTATTGAAAATAGATTTGGGTGAAAGATGGTATGATCTTTGTGCCACAACTGCTGCAATTGAATTGGTTCCAAGCCCAATGAATGTCAAATAAAGATATTTAAAAGCAACCTAAATGTCATAGAGGCCAAGTTCTTTTTAAGCATTATTTACATCTCCATATAATGCAGGTGAGATTTGTGAAAAGCACTCTGCTGCACTCAGCATTCTCTAATATAACCTAGTTTCTCCCTTTATTTTTAACTATCTAGAAAGGGTAGACCAAAATTACTCCTTTCTGACTGTGTTTAGGAAAACTTAATCTAAAAGTGCAGGGAGGGCAGAGATGAGAGCTCACAGCTGCAGCAGAATGTCTGTTTACCATCGTGATGGGAGATCTTATTAAAGACAAAAAGGACTTGTCCTGTTGGCAGCACTGGTACCTCAGTTCCAGGACTAATAGGGGCATGTCCATGGTGTTCCCTTACATGGATCATGTGCAGGGCACCACTGCACTGGGTGTATATATAAGCAGTATTTCAGTCCTGTTTGGTGTTCTAGTGCTCAGTACCCATACAATATTTGAAGCATGTACACTGTTATTGGTGAGACACTACTGCGATGGTAGGCTTTTTATGCTCCCTGTTAGCTGGCCAAAATTAATTTAGTCCTAAGTAAATACACTCTATCAAGGTAGTGATTGTTTGCTACTTTGTAGTTATTGGTATAATTTAAATGTTGGCAAAACAGAGTTGCCAAACCCAGTCTACTTTACCTGGATCTACTGCATTACCACAGAATTTTTCTATACATACAGATGTCATAAGAAATTCAACCACAAGCTTGTATTTAGTGACAAATCAGCAATTATGGTATTTTTTGAAAAAGTGTTTTACTCCAAAGGAAATTAATTGCCCTTACAGAGAGTTAAGGAGAAATAAAAGAGGAAGACCAACTATAGTAAGCATGAGCATGGGAAACAAGAATGAGGATTAACAGATACCTTATTCAGAGGTAATTGAACCCAGTGGTTTTACAAAAATCAAGTGGACTCTTGAAACTTCTTTGAAGATATTTGTCTCCATATAAGGCATACGAACAGCTTTATTGCTGTAGGGCCTCTATAGCCTGTATTTGTCTTATGGCCAATGGTGGCCATAAGAAGACCTGTGGAAGAGCAAAAGGAGGACAAGCACATGTGATACTTCCATTTAGCCTCTCAGCTTTTACTATTTCAGCATGATTTCCTGTGTCTTAAGTGGTCTGTCTACTTTGTAAGCCCATATGAGTTATAGATCTCTCTCTTTAGTACTTTTCCAGGCTGTCCTTGAGTCCATATCATCTTCTGTTGTCTCCAATCACCTTGGCAAGGAGTTCACTGCCATCCATTGCATGAAGATCCCACTCCTGTTGTTTCAAATCTGACTGCAACAGCTTTATCTGATGGGCACTGGTCCTTGCACTGGTAGAGACAATAGTCAATCTATCCTATTCATCCTATCCATGATTTTTTATACATCTATTATGTATCCCCTGATTTTTCTTCTCTTTGCCAGACTTTAAAGAGTCACAGCCTACGCAATTGCTTCTCATTGGATGCAGCCTTGTCCTTCTCTTAGCCTTCTCTAATTTGGTACATCCTGAGATGAGTTACCAAATTCTCCTTGGATTTAATTGAGATTTAAATCACCTAGGTTCCTTAGACTTATTGAAAACCCATTGCCAAGTCCCAGAATTTGTAGCTGATTCAGCGCTCACAACATGATATTGCTACACCTAAACACATGGTAAGATGTTAAGAAGACTGGAGATGCTTTTCAGGGAGCTTAAAGAGCTAAGACTGCTCAGCTTGTGCCAAAGATATTTGGGAGGAGTGTGGATACCTGCTCAGTGAGAAGCAGCTGGCTGCTCGTTTCTGACTGCAGGGAAAAGCTTAGGAAGGTCCAGTGTTTCAATCTGAGGGTGGCGAGTTGAAAACAAAGTGAGTCATTTTGTGGCAGTGATTAACATCTTGAACACCACACTCAGAGAGGTAAACACAGCTATTGGTGTGTGCCCAGAAGCAATGTAGTGGCCTGTGACTGAGGTAGATCTGTCCCCCTGAGGGGCCCGAGCTGGCCCCTGCTGTCCCTGTGTGACCCAGGCAGGGCAGTGCTGGTGCATGCTGGTGTGAGCAGGTTGCTGGCACAGCGCTGCATTTCATGCAGCCCCCACAGCCCACCAGTCAGGCTCAGGAGACCTTCTCTCCCTGCCCACTGCTGGTGTTGAGACCTTAAAATATAGATGGTGAGCATCCAAACAGGTTGAAAATCTCTCCAAGCTCAGCAGCAGAAATCAGTGTCTCCTCGGAGTGCAACACCATCTCTGCTCTTGTCTGCCATGCTGGTACAGTGGCAGTGGGCTGCACGACTGTGTATGGGCTCCCACTCCTCTCCAGACCTTTCATGCCTGCTTCTGTTGGGATTGGTCATTCAGAGATGTCCCTTAAGCAATCCAGTGGAGACTAAAGGTGGTTTTTGTTGTTGGCCTTGGCACATTTGCTTAGTGGGCAAGGTAATTGCTTGCAAACTTGAAGGGCTTGCAGACATCCAGGAGTTACTCTCAGCCTGCTTCTACTGAAGAATTTAGAGAACTTCAGTTTCCTAAGCAGAGGGAAAATGCATGACCTCCCAGACAAAAGGTATTAAACCTGCATTCTCTGCATCCTAGGAGAGCATTCTAATTACTACCTAAAATTAAATTAGGTTTAAGTCACTACGTTTCCTTAGGTTAGTTTTCAAATTTGTTAAACTTTCCTTGTTCCTATTAGAGCCATATGCTCTGCAGCCCTGGATACAAGTGCTCCAGAGGATACAGAAATATATATGTGCAGGAGAGGCTGTTTTCTGGCCTGGTTTGGGGAGGATGGTTAACAGAAAGAGGTCCATATCTGTGATTCCCTCTCCTTGTTTCTAGCCAGTGATGGACAAATGTGGACTGCATCCTGAATTAGGGAAGCAGGGGCCAGAGCTGAGGTTTGCCCCCTGTGGCCCTGCTCAGCACCGTGGTGGGCCACGGGAGCTCATGGCCATGTTTTCTGATGCAAGGGACTTCCCTCTGTGCTTTGGTTTGACTGTGGTGCCGTTGGTGGCTGCTTGGCATTACTCAAACAGGCATAAAAATGCAAAGATTCAGGAAGAGCTTAGGGGCTTTATTTCAATTCTGAACCACCACAGAGTTCAGCCAGGATCCAGGTGGTTTTTGCCTACAGGAGGGTCCTTTTACTGCATATCTGTGTGCATGTTCAGACACATGATTAAGTCCAAAAATTCTGGAGTGGGCAGTGCTGGAATAAAAGGTTTATGATCTGTGGCCTTGGGCTCTAGTGATGCATTGCTGGGTTTTTCCCTAGGCATTTAAACCACAGCCAGATCTCAGGGGAGTTCAGGGGTTGCTACCAATTCAATGAAATTTAGATACAGCTGTAGTGCTGTCATTAACAATCTGCCACATTTTTCTCCCCATTGCAATTTGTTCAAATAAAACACATCCTAATCCAAGCACTGATTTCCTGCACTTATGCTATGAGAAGGTTACTACAGTTTAGAGAAGTTTACAGCATTTAAAATGTATTTTTTAAATAATAAACTGTGTTTCCTTCTTGCCACCTGGTTACATGGTTTTGGTCTTTGCAAAGGTTGGTGCAAAAGCCCTTTGACTATGTAATTACTTTAGAATGAGAACTGCAAGGCACCTTTTTATTTGTAGGACTTACCAGAGGCAGAATGTGTTTTAGCAATAAATTATTCTGTATTTTACCAAGGCACCAAATAACAAAAATTACCAAATTATGGCTTGCAAAATTTTTATAACAAGCAATCTAAAAGAAGCCAAGTGTAGGGCTTTTAGCTCTGTATTTTATTAGGAAATCTCAGATCAGCTTTAGAAGAAGGAATAAACAATTTTTATTAGTTGGATTTGGCTTATCAGGCAGCTAAGAAGAGCCAATTTTGAAGAAAAGAGATAAAATCATTTCATCTGAAGATTATTTAAGATCTCTTGTGACAATCACAACAGAGAATTCCATAGTTCTGAGGTATTTGGCTTACTTCATCATTAAAATACTCCAGATTTACTGGCCTTAATTAGTTGCTTAAACTCTTTGTATTTCAAAAGTGTTTGAATACTTTTCCTGGAAAAGTAATGCCCAAATGTCACTATGCTTAACTAGTTCTGTCAGAGTGAGGTGTCTATGTCTTCTTTTTAAAAACTGCACCCATGATCATATGTATCAACTGTACCATTTGTCAGCACTTTATGGAGTAAGTTTTGGTTAGCTCAGTATCTCATTTAGGTAATAATTGCAATATCCAAAAGAGAAAAACTTACCTAAAGTAAATTTCCCCCTAAATATATGTTTTTACAGAAGTCATGTGACAGTGCAGAAAATTTAGACTCAGAAGTGAACAGTTCAACTCAGAAAATTTAAAGTAGGCTTCCAGCATGTTTTGATATATCCTTAGATACCTTCACATGATTAATTTCCTCATCTGCAAGAAAAGTATGGTTATGTTAAAATCACTGTCTGTGCTATAGACTCTTGGGGTTATTTCAGCAAATGAACATAAGCTCTGCTCCTGCCCTGCTTTCCTTCTAATCCTAGAGCCTCTGAACAAAGGGTTCTGTGTTACGTTTTTTCACCAATGGCATTCCTCCAAAGCTTAGATACATCTATAACTTCTTTTTTTTTTTAGTATTGCAATGTATGCTTTTGTATGTATGTGTATATGTGCACGTAAATATAAGTGTTATTGGTATTATTATCCTTTTAGTTGTTCAGGTTGGATTTCCTTGCCTTGGAAAACAAGATGGGGTCGCTGCATTTGAAGTGAACGTGATCATAATGAATTCAGAAGGCAATATTATTCTCCAGACCCCTCAGAACGCCATCTTCTTTAAAACCTGTCAACAAGGTAACACTGAAGAAAACATGCTGGAATGCTGTTAGATCAGGTCACCTAACTGTCTTATGTTTCATTTAGGATAAGAGCTAGAGAAGGTGGAAGTAAAGCAGTCACACAATGTGAAGCCATCATGGTGAATTCCAGGCTTTCTGGCTCTGTATGCTCTTAGTTGATCATTTACTACGTGTTTACTGAGCCTTTTCTTACAGAACTCCCCTAGCATGCTGGGTTGGAGACATTTCTCCCTCCTGCTGTTCACTGCTCATCACATTAACATCAGTAGGATGTTAATTAAAGACATTGATAGAGATGTACCATATGAAAAGCCCCTATTAGCAAACACTTCAAGGTGCTTGGAGGAGAGCTAGTTCTGTGAAAGCAAGCTGAGGTTAATTTTTCCAGAAATGGCACATCATCTGGGGAGCTGACCTCCTGGGAACTATAGTGGGGACACAGGACAATTAATGCTGTCAGGGCCTCAGTTCCAGCTTGGTGTTATTAGTTCCCTAAATCTCAAACTTGCACATCCAAACTGATTGCAAAAATCTTAAATCAGAAAATTTCTGCAAAACTTGGCTTTACCTTCTCTGTAGCTCAGGTGCAACCTCTTGGCTTTTGATACAGGTAAAAAGGTGGAAGCTGGTGTTCAGTACTTCCAGTTATCAAGCAGTAAACACACAGAAGACATGCTGATAGGAGAAAAGCCATGAAGTTTTTGCAGTTTTTGCTTGGAAAGGAGAGCACTTGTTCAATCAAGTAATCTATGAACCACAAGCACTATGTAGTAAGACTTTCTGAATTAATTTGATAGACCACAAACAACTATAATTATCACTTTAAGCTGAGGCTATGGAAATTGAAAAATCAGTGTCCAAGACAAGATAATTATCCCATATCATGTGCAATTGTATCAAATTAACTCATGACAGGGCTGATGTACAAAGAACATGATTTTTTCCTTCCCCTATTAAATCTTCATTCACGGTCCCACATTTTCTTCTCTGCACTACTTTCTCTGAGATAATTGGCTGTAGTGTGGCTTCAAAGAGTGAGCAGCAGGAGCCAGAGCTGTTTATTCTTTGAAACCTCACTATGCCCAAATAGCAAAGCTGCTTGTCCCCTTTGAAGCCTTGCTGCTGCCAATTAGCCCAGGGAAAGTGGAGGAGGGGGAGAAGAAATGGGCAGAGATACAGAAAGAAAAATGGAGTCTTTAAATGCACAAAAACAATCAGATCTCATGTATGAAGTTGTGTGTCTGGTGTAAATACAACATAAAACTTTTCCTCTCTTTTTATTTTCAGTTCAACTCAAAGATACTGAACTTAGAAAATTTTGGAAATAACATTGGGGTATTCTGATAGGGAAAGCAGAGTTACAGGTCTGTAGTTTGGAAAATAGTGGCTTAAAGAGGAAGGGCTCCAAATTCAGTTTAGTCAGCAGTCATCCAAGTTGTCATTTCTGTGTCAATATTTGTTGTTACCATTTTTATAAGAGCTGTAATATCTAACAGTTTAGCAGTATTGCATCATATGACCTCTCAAGAAACCTGGGGTTGATTATTGTCCTAGTTCTTTGTTCATGGAGCCAGCTGAGAGACAGAAGGAAGATTTCCCAAACTTTAGAGACATGCCAAGGAGGAGCTTTCTCACATGGTCTCTTCCAGCCCATACTGGAATAACTCCCATTCCTGCCCTGTGTCTAGTAAGGTGGAAACAGCAGTGTTTTAGGACAGATGCTGAGAAGGATAAGAATGTCTTTAGTGGTTAGTGTTAGAGTAGGTGTGAGTTTCCTTCCTCTGAAAGATATCATACATGGTGAAGAGCTCCTGTCAGGGCCCTAGCCACTGTTTCCAGTTATTCTTGGCCATACAAAAAGGTCCCAGCCGAGGAAGTGAGGGGAGCAAGGGAGCAATTTTGTGGATAAGAGAGGATTTGTTGTGGCTAAGAGGTGGTCACAAAGAAAAAGTATATGTTTTCCTATTTTTCTGCTTGAAATGGTATGCATTTAAGCATGCATTTTTTGGTAATGAATAGCAGCTCTGCATTTGATTACAAAGAGAGAAGTATTTCCAGAAAAAGTCCTACAATCCAGTGTTAGAACACAGTAGGACCAAAAATCCTTTACTACAATTACTATGGCTGCAAACAGCTTTACTTTTAAGGCATATAATTTTACTTTAGAGGTTTTGAACCTTCTCACTTGGAATGTCACACAACAGAGTATCAAGATGAGGAGGTTGTGCCTACCACTGATCCCTACTGATGTTGAGTTTTTCTAATGGGAATAAGCAGTCTCTCCTGCCTGCCTTATTCTCTGTGAGGGATCTGGGAAGGCATTTTTGTGTAATTGTTTTTCTACCCAGCAGCCCTTTTTGATGGTATTCCACAAGGCTTTATTTAGTTTGCCTTCTTGTTTGATGGACTCTGGTGTTTTGAGGATAGTGGTGGCACCCAGAAGTATCTCTCATCCTTGTATAATCCTGCCGGTGTTGCCAAATGCTTTTATGTATTTGATCAGTAATTGAGATATGAATGAGAGCTGACGATGATGTAGAACTGTTGTGCAGGACTGCTTTCATCTTCCTTTCTGGCCTTCTTCCATTTAGCCTTGATGCTCACTCTTTCATGTGAACACAGATTTCATCATTGTCACCTCAGTGGTAACAGATGTGGTAATTAATGCAATGCAAGTTGCAGTGATGTCTACTTCAGGCTGCAGAAATCGAAACTGGTCCTGCACACTGAGGGTAGGTCTAACCAGACATGCAAGTTCTGGACTAAGCTGCCTGCTCACTTCCACACAGAAAATAAAGTACTGGATTCAGCAGAGCATCCACATTGCTCATGCACTTATCAAGCAATAGAGAGATGAAAATGCAGAGTCCACCAAAAAGTGCAGCACCCATGGGAACATGTGATGGAACATCTATTGATAGACTAAAAGAAAAACTAATTTATCTTGAAGAAATCTTATCTGAATTCCCATTTCTTCAGTGTTTGTCTGCCAGCAAAAATTTTGACTCTTATGTCAAAGAAATGTATTAATCCTACTGAGATCTAGCTGGCAGCTGAAGTATATAACATTTTAATTAAGATTGTTGTTATATTTTATGAAGCGGAATGTCCAGGAGGATGCAGAAATGGAGGCGTTTGCAATGAAAGACATGTCTGTGAATGTCCTGATGGATTTTATGGGCCTCATTGTGAGAAAGGTAATTTAATAAAATATCTCAACTGTCTTCTTTACCACACTCTCAAGAAAACTGTATCTCCTGCACTGTATGCTCTCCTAAAATTAAGAATGGCCTTTTCTGAAGATTTTGTATATTTTGAGTTCAAATATGTAAGAGAATTGTTATTATCATCCATGGTCTAGTGGAAATACAAATTGCTTACATGAAAAATATTTTCTCTTTCACAAATTACTTTTAACAAAAACTGATGCAATAGTTAAGTGATCCCTAATCCAGGGAATCCATCTGGCAAGAAGATTAAATAAAATTCTTCTGCTAATGAGGACTAGCTGTGAAACAAAGCACAGTGCTTTAGTTGCTCTGCATTTGTTTATTTGCAGGTAAGATCTTTGTAAGCAGGCTGAAAACAAAAATGGGAAGATGAAGGAAAGATTCTCTTTCTCTTCCATGAGTGGATAATAGCCCAAACCAACATTTCCAGGAGTGATGAACCAAGAAATTGGTGTGACTTAGCAAGGAAATTAGATCTTCTTCCTGTCCCTCCCTTCCTTTCCCCAGTGGCAGTCCCTCCCCAGGGCGACTGGAGATGCCCGTCCCCTTGGGCAACCTACTCCAAGGCCATCATTCATTCCCAGATACTCTGGCTACATCAAAAATATTAAACACAAAGGATCAAGGACTGTTCTCTGGCCTGGAGAGGAACTGGCACAGCTTACATTCATATGTTTAATAAACTCTTACCTTCCAACAAACCCATTACAAACTCACTCCTGGGAGGAGCCTGTGGTCACTACTCATCCCAAGACCATGGCCAGGAGGATTTGCTGGTCAGCTGGGACAAAGCCAAGCCACCAACAATTTCACAAGATGATTTCACAAGGCCATTTGGCCCCGTGCCTGGGCGCTGTTTAACTCACCAGCATGGACCCAACCTCACTGTGTGTACCAATTGTGGGCAACCACAAAGTGAAGCATTGCCCCCTAACATGCCTCCCTGAAGAGCCTTTTGAGGTGGCCACAAGGCAGAGAGGTCTTGGAAGAGCACAGGAGCTCCAGAGAAGATTCATTGGGAGCATGCAGGACAGTTTGGCTGTGCAGCAGTCTTACCTAGCCAAAATTAGGTCTGCAGGAGTGGGGAAGGTTCATTGTAAAGCCTGCCTGGGAACCCCAGTGAGTTACTGACCCTTCTGAGATAGTCCTGCCTGCACAGCTGTGGAACCAGAATACAGCTGTAGAGAGCACTTGTCTGGGGGGGTTTTAAATATCCAGAGAGTGTAAGTGTATGTGGGTACTTTGCTCTCCCCTGTCTGGTATTAAACTATACAAGAGGCAATTTCTGCTTACAAATGGAGTCAGATTTGAACTTCAGTTAGCCTACAGTTCTTAGTAGCGCTATACAGAAATTGCCAGATACAAACCAAAGATATAATAGATTTAACCCCTTACCAGAGGCACTTTGTTTTGACTTGGAACAATAAGCAGAAGGGAAAGTAGCTTAAGGAGTCAATGTGCACGTGTTTAAATGCCAGGAAGGTACTGACATTTGGACATCGCCACCAGCAATGCTTTTTCTGCTCTCCCCACCCCTCAGCACTGTGTGTTCCTCACTGCATGAACGGCGGGCTCTGCATCACACCCGGCCTCTGCATCTGCCCCCCGGGGTTCTACGGCATCAACTGCGACAAAGGTGAGCGCCCGCCAGAGCCCCGGCTCTGCGTGCAGCCGCTCTTCACCCACCTGTGCCAGGTTCCCTCTAGGACAGCACTTTGGAAAGTCAGGCGAGCAATGAGTAAATAAGTTTCAAAATTAAAATTCTTAAAATAGATGCTATTGCGCAGGCTGGCAGCTGCTGGAAGAATGTAGGAAATTGTAGGGATCCATACACCCCAGCTCTGTGAAGGGTTGCTGGGATAATCCCTTCAGTTGATCCACTGAAAACTGATCTTACCACAAAAACCACTTCTATTTCTGGGGTGAGAAAAAAAACTACAAAAAAAATATCTCTATTTGAGCTCTATTTTCCTGTAGTAAAATTAATTTTACTAATTATTTAGTACATTAATGTGCTACATCTGGACACATGAAAAAAATATGCAAGCTATTCATTTTTCGTTGCTGCATTGTGACTCATGAAGGGTAAAAACCAACAATCAATTGTTCAGAACAGTAATTGGGAACAGTCTAAGCTGCCATGTAGAAAGAACTAAGTACTTTCCTGCAGAAGTGTAACTGACCTGCTCATGTCATGCTCCATTTGCCATTGCAGGTCTATATGAAGTAAAGACTGAATGCAAAAGGTCCTAGAGGCCTTTTCAGCAAAATAGTGGGAACCTTCCTATTACTTTACACAAACTGTTGGTGTCAATGCCCTCACAACTTCTATCTAGCCTTTGAACAGACTTTCACCACATTTAGAAAACGCTTCAAATGTGCGCTTTAATTAAATGCTCCTGATGTCTTGAAGGATTAATGTGAATCCCAGCTGTTTGGTGAAAAGTCACATCTAACACAATGTAAGTTATTTGGCAGCTGAAAGTCAGAGCATTTGCATCTATGTCACCACACAGAAAAACTCACAGAGGTTTCTTTTCAGTCAAAGGATTACTTAAGAACTGTAGTGAAGTATCCTCTTGTAGAAATAGCTTCCAGTCCTAGGCTGTGCTCCTTTTATCAGACACTGGCAGTTTCAATAGCAATAGTGCCTTAATTCTTCAATGAGCTTTATAAGTGAGGGTTGATAAAGATGTAGCACAGTCTGTCCTCAGAGAGCTCACTGCTGTATTGTTCACTTGTCTCATTCTATATTGCCTTGTGTGTGTGCCCATGTAAAGCATTATGTAGGAATAACTGCAATTCAGTCTTACTTTGTAAAGCAGATGAAAAGAGGTTAATCCTGCTTTTACAACATACTCAATGTTTATTTATGATGAACAGCAGAGAACATTAAGTCCAAGTTAGCTCTAGTTCATGTTAATTAATTAGTTAATTCTTTTTATTTGTTTCAGCAAACTGTACAACAACCTGTTTCAATGGAGGAACGTGTTTCTATCTGGGAAAATGCATTTGTCCTTCAGGCTATGAGGGAGACCAATGTGAAATTAGTGAGTAGCATCTCTGTGTGCTTGCTTTCATTTACAGCTTCTTCTACTGTCATTGCCTGAATGGTAACATTTGAGCTGCCTCTGCTGGGCGCAGAGCAAGGGGTCTCACACAGCACTTTGGGACCCTCTGAGTCAGATGCCACATGCCTCCAAACAAGTCTCCTACTCAGAAGTTTGATTCATTGCTGGACCATCTCACCCCCTGCCCTGTTCTGTTTTCACTAGTAACCAGGCTTGGTAACAATACTCAAGCCATAAGTATGCAAGCAACGCCCTGTGGCAGACATGTGCTGCCATGCCAAGCCTGTGGGGTGCATCTATTTTCAAACATTATGGCAAATCACACCTGGGCACAGCAGATTAAGTTTGAGCTGTCACCTCTGAAAGGGCTACTATAATTTGGGAATGAAAAGATTTGGGGCAAAAGGAGAACTAAACTGTAAGAGCTGAGAGCTTTCATGTAACATGCAAAGTTACATTCACAAGGTAATTTGAGGATGTAGAACCAGACCTCATTCTTCCTGGACTTACAACTTCTAACAGGACACTGTGCAGGAAAGCTTTCCCTACTGTAAATAATCCCACTAATATTTCCCAGCACCTTCACAGGAGCATGGAGAGCAGTATTTTGCCTAGGATATGTAAATGCTGATTTTTTAATATACATCAGTAGAAACAAGCTCTCCTCACAATTAGGAAATTTTTATCACTTTGGAAACACATGGAAATAAACTCTTAACTTGCTATCAGGCAATACACAAAAACAAGTGAATTACTATGCAAAGAAAGTACACAGGTACACTAAGACCTACATTTTGCTCACTCTTTATGTGCAGATTAACAGTAGGTGTATGTAAATGTTTCACCATGTCTGTATGCATTACAAGGCATTTTGCAACTCCTTTTCACAGCATTAAAAATTCAGGGAAAAAGAAGCTTTGCTGCTTTTGTTGTTGACATTTTTCATATGAAAATTAAAGTTTGATTCAGAGAGAAACATGCATTTTATATTTGGTGGTGGGTTTTTTGAGGAGAATTCTTAGAACTCTTATTGCAGCATTTATAATTAAGTGTGGTCCATTTAATTGATCTGTCTGAGGAACTGAAGCTTGTATTTGTCTACTGCTGCTTGGGATAAGTGCAACTGTTTTGATTTCCTAGAAAGGTTTACCTGTGAAACTCAAATTAAATTAATTAAAATACAGGCAGTAAACTAGCTTCTGTACAAAAGAAAAAAGAGCAAATTCAGATTGTGGTAAACTGGGACAACCTCAATGAGAGCAAGGAAAGCGATGCACTTACTCTGGCTCTTGTAAAGCCAGGACTGCAATTGTTAGACTGTGATTGACAGCTGTCATCACCCCTGGGCACTGCATCAGCACAGCAGTGGAAGATTGCAAGAAATCTAGACAAGGCTTAGAAATACCAGAGCAGAAACACAACTCAGTCCATTTTCTTAGATCCAGGGCCAGCTACATTTAATCATGGGATTCTTAAAATAACGAGGGGGAAAAACCTTTCAACAGGCAGAAAGCCATCTTCTGAAAATTGCAAGGTTTTGTTGTTTTGTTGGGTTTTTTTAGAAATGGGTATAGGTTTTCAGTGCTTGTGTAATAATTGAATCCCTCTGTAAGACTCCTGGGAAGTGTACTGAACCCAGTCTACAAAACTAACAAGCATTCAAAGTCTTCCAGGTTTTTTCCTAATTAGTGTTTCACTTTGAATCCAGAGTTTTGTTTTGCTTTGGATTCCTCTCCTACTTGTCACCAGCTGTTTTTTTGCTTTTTCCATCTTTAAGTCAATAACAGAGAGAGTTACTACTCTTTCCTTCATTCTGTGGCAATCCTAGTCCGAAGTTAATTGAGCTGCACTGAGCCAAATGCTTGCCTGTTGCAACTTGGTGGAAGTTGATGTCACATTTCTTGACCCATATCCTTCAGATTTGCTTAAAGAACTAGGAAAGTTCATTGATTTCTTTAGCATTGCTCTTTCCAATTGTTAATTACTTGGGATGCAATTGTTTGTAAATTAGAATGCCTAAAGTTTCCCTCCCCAAAGGCTCCTGCAGATGAATTGTGCTTTTACAGAAACTCTCCTCAGTACAGTTTGTTCCACCAGCTACTTATGAAAATTCTTTCAGAGTTATTAAAATAATTATGTAGAATAGGAATGAGTGTTTCCTTTATATGGACAATATACATGTGTATCACAAAGGTCTGTAGGGGTTGAGGGCTAAGCAGGTGCTGCCTGTGATGTTGAGCTCCCAAGAGGACAGTCTGTGATCATGAAATGAGGCACAGCAAGCTAGTGTTGATGCTTAAATTATGATGTGCAGTTCTCAGTTAATACCTTTCTTAAAAAAAAAAGAAATGAAAATAAGAGAAAGGGAAAGGAGAAGGGAAAAAGGGAAAGGGAAGGAAAGGAATCAGTTCACTGCCCCAGCTTCCAGTTTTTATTTGCTTACAGATACAGGTAAATATTAGTGTTAAATCTAGGAAGGGTGCCTTTGTTTTCTCTTTTCTGAATGAAGAAGGAAGTCTAGTGGCATTAGAAAAGATAAAAAAATGGGTTTGGACCACAATGAGAAAATCTGCATTGGTACATATGGGCACCAAGGTGGCAGAAAAGTGAGGATGCAGTTCTTGGTGGCTCAAGAGTGCCCAGGAAGTGACAGTGAACCTCCCTCAGCTTGGGAGTGTCTGAGTTCATGGGCACTGTTCTTCCCTTCTTAGAGAGAAGATTTAATTAGTTCAGAAATGCAGACAAATTCTAACAAGGCAGTCTGATGGTGGGACATTGGATGTTAAGTTTGAGGAAGGTCCCTGGTGTGCCCAGCATGAAAGAAAGAAATTGAGTGTGGTTGTTCACCAGGAGGGCCTCCTCAGTCCCAGACAATCAGGGCCAAACAAGACTTCCTACAGCAGCAACACCTGACCCAGCCTATGCCTTTGGCAAAGGCTGTTTGTGAAGGAAAGTAATTTCCAGTCCAAGAGCCTGGAAAAATGTCTGCCAGTTCGGATTACTGTTAGCAAAGTTGCTCTGTTCTTTGCAAACAGGAAAGAAGGGCATGTATTTGTAATGAGCTCTTAGTTTCTGAGCTGCCATGTGGAACATTCCTCTCTGCACCATCCACAGCACCATGGTGTTCCCAGTCTGTGCTATAAGCTGAAGGGCCCAGCCAATCTATTTACTGTCTGCAAGTAGCGGCCACACCTGTCATTTCCTGAGTATCCTACTGCTCTCAGATGGCACTAGATTTTTTTCTGCTGGGGCCCCTCGGGTTTGGATCCCACTCTTTGGAACTGCATGGTCTGGGCAGGGCTGCCTCCCCTGTAAAGGGTGGGGAGAGCAGGAGTCAGTACTGACCAAGGTCACACAGGCTCTGGCCATGCCAAATTGTTGTCATATTCTCAAAGGAGAAGAACACTTTTAAGTTGGAAGCACAGACTTGCAGCAGAGTCTTTCCTGATGGATCCATAGTGCACAATCTAACATCTGGTGAGTTCTCAGGTACAGGCAAGCTTGTCTGACACTTGTCTCCAGTGGGCACAGGGGACTAAAACCATTGTTTCCACCTTTTCAATTTCTAGGTAAATGCCATCAACCCTGTCGAAATGGAGGCAAATGTACTGGTAAGAACAAATGCAAGTGCTCCAAAGGCTACCAGGGAGACCTGTGTTCAAAGCGTGAGTACCAAAGCCACTCCTTCAGTCCCTGTGGGAACATCGAGCTCGCTGTGCAGTATCTGTTTTACATAACATCACTGCTAATTGTTTGTTGTCAAAGTAATTCAAGTTATTTTACTTTCTGGACGTACATCCTACACCAGACTTAAGGAAATTATGAAACCAGAAACATTTTTTAACAGAAGTGTCCTCACAGGCCCTTCTGTACTCTTGAGTTTCTATAAAACAGCAGTGTGTCAGCTCAGCAATGGCAGTTTCATGAGAGAAATGCTTAATGAAATGTCAATAATTTGCCATGTAAATATCCACTCTAAGTGGAGTGCTGGGGACTTCTCTCCTCTGGCTGGTTCTGATGAATGCTCATCTCTGCTGTACAACCTGATTCTCTTGCCAGGGGCTGAGCCAGACCTTGCCAGTAAAGAATGGGTGTGGACTGTTTCAAGGCTCTGACTGCAGTCAGTGCAAAGGCATAGATTTACTTTGAGAGCCACAGCCTGTGCCAGGACCAGCTCATCATGTGAAACAGCAGGGAGAGCAAATGTGTGACTGTCTCTGGATGAAATGTCATGAGAACAAGTGTGTGTGTTCACTTTCTGCAGCTGTCTGCGAACCCAGCTGTGGCCTGTATGGCACCTGTGTGGAGCCCAACAAATGCCAGTGCAAGGAAGGCTGGCACGGGAGACACTGCAACAAAAGTAAGTGAGAAACCCTGAGAGTTGGATCTGAGGTGTTACACACCCAGTGCTATACAGAACTGACTGCCTCAAGAGCCTTTCCAGCATCATTAATGATACCACACTCCTTTTTCTCTGACCTTTAATCCAAGCAATAAAACAAAGGCTTTCAATACTCCATAATTTCACCTACTTAAAAAATTTCATAATAATTTGAAAGTGTTTTATCATGGCCATTTTTGTATTAGAAATTCCAGAATCTGGTATCAATCAGAGGAGGACTTGCATGTCCTCCCACCATAGCATGGAAGGGATCCAATTTTTTCAATACTCCTCAGTAATGTTAGCTAGCTTTGAAATGCTGGGTAGGTATTTTTAAAAATAAAACGATGTCAGGTTTTAAAACTGCTTGAAACTTAGAAAAAATGTAATGTCCTTTAGAAATTTTGGGGAAAACTTGAAGAATTATGCAAGATCTGTTCTTTGCAACTTTACATTTTAATTCTCCTCTTCCCACCCATGTTCCACAGCACACAAAATGCATTGCCCCAAAGCAAAGTTAAAGTTCTTGAAGTAAATTTCTGTTGTGCTTTTTGGTCCATTTACCATCTATTGTAGTAACTGATCATTTCACTGGGCTTAAAATGGTGTTGTATAATTATTTGAAATACAATAGGATATATCCAGTAAGAACTTCAGATTTAATTTTATGTTTCATGTGCAACAATACTGTAACAGCAGTGATCTTTATATACTCCCAAAAATACTAATGTATATCACTGTTGGCTACCAATTCACATGTTGTGTTTTATGAGTCAATAATAAAAAAGTTTTCAGCTACAAAACCAATCAGCCATAAGGAATGTGAACCTTACGTTGCAGCATCAACTGAATGTTCACTTTTATTAAAACCTGTTGATGCATATGATTTTTGTCACATCAAAATGTATAGAATAAATACAGTATTTTCATTGAAAACTGAGTATTATCCAACTAAGATGGATTTTGCTTGAAAATTAGGTTTGCTGTGAAAATTGGGAGTCTACTTTTCTGTCGTTACCTAGTGGATTTGTGTTTAAGTATTCATGCTACTCTCTGAAGGAGAAATACCGTTAATACAAGTTATGGTTAGAAAAAAGATATAAAGAAATGAATCACTACAAACTACAGTTTATAACTTTGGTATGAACTTTTTCTTCCTGTCATACTCTTCCTATAAAGAACTCAGATAGCACATGAAAACAAATACATACTTTAGGTGACCATCACCAAAGAAGTAATTACTTGTACAACAAAACCAAAGCTCACACCTGCCTTGTGATAAGAAGTCAATAGTCTCACATTATTGTAAACTCCAAGGTTTTGCATCCTTTATTACTTGGAGTTTGGATACAGTCCTGTTGTGTTTAGTACTGCAAAACTCTCTGTATTCAGCACAGAACCTGTGAAATGGGCATTTGGCAAAATTCACCCCCATTTTAAGTGTCCATTAATGTGCATGCACTGCAGTTCCCTCTTTTCAACTGGAACCAAACATCACCAGGTCTTGAGAGGAGACTTACAGTTAACTTGAGAGACTTGCTTCATATTCCATCGAATGAATGGCTCTTTGGTAAAGCTGTTTTCTTTAAAAAAGAAGTGGCTAAAAAATTGAACAGAGGACTCAGTTTTTCAAAGTAATTTCCATGAGCTTTAAGTAATGAGATGAGTAAATGAACCTATAAAGAATTACAACATAATACTTTGAATTCCATTTTTATTGTTTGCTTTCATTTTCCACAACAAAGCAGCTCTACTAAGCCTGTTTCAGATGGCTTTTTTTTCCCCCGGGTGTTTATGGTCACTGGTGTTCTTTTTCTTTGCACTCAGCTATAAACCTAAGCCCAGCTCAGGTGGCTGGTGCAGGTTCTCCCCAGGGGGTTGCTTACGCCCCAATCTAGAGCTGGCAGATCATCATGAGTGTAACCCACCTGGCATGGGGGTTACAGATGTGAACCCCAGGCTGAGTGACAGCCTGGCTGTGCTGGGATCCCTGGGCTCCCTGGCCAGGCCAAGCATCCGTCTGTCTGGCAGGACTCTGTTTGTCCTGAGGGGTAACAGACGTGTGAGCACTTTTGTAAGGCAAAGCAAAATCCTTTGTTCAAATGGGTAAGACAGTTTCCATTTGAAATATTAGCTGTGGATCACGAGCCCACTTCTGTGGATTCTTTTTTCTTGAACTGGATAATTTTCCAGGGTACGGAGCCAGCGGTCTGAGCGCCCTGAGGCCAGCAGGCAGCAAGAACAGGCAGCACACGCCTTCGCCAAAAAGGGCCGAGGAGAAGCATGTCCCACCCGAATCCAATTATATCTGGTGAGCTCCAACATCTGAAATGGTTCGTGTTACACAAAGTTCACAGCCTTCATTAACCTCTCATGGATTGAATGTTAAAATGCTCTTCATTACAGTTAAGATTACCGGCTGGAATTTTATTAGCTTCATTATAAACCAGTGAGCTGACACTTACTATTCCTTTTAAGTTTTATAAATACTTCTGTAGCATGATTATATAGGCTTCTTCTCTCAGTGCTTTGGATGGTGTTTTGTACTACACTTCAGTTACAGCTAAACTTCCCCTTTTTTTGGTTATATAGCAAATATTATCCAAAAATTAAGTAACAATATTCAAGGAGAAAATCCTGTAGATGCTAACCCTGAATTATTTCAATGACTACAGATGCAATTTGCCTAAGACAAAAGAAAGGTGCATTTTGCAAATTTTTACAAATTGTGTATTTAGACTTTTCCCTAAGAAAAACAAATACATAAATAAATAAGTTGCCTAATTTAAAAACTGAATAACTCAATTCAATGTTATTTTTGGCTTTACAGTTTTGTGTATTAAAAAGAAACTGCAGTGGTACCATTTAACTGACATAATGTATTGTAAACAAAGTAGAGCTATAATGTAAGAAGTTTCTGCATCAGCTTGAAGCAATATAATATATTGAAAACAGAACAGCTCTTATGTAATAAACTTTTTATACTGATTGTTATGTATAAAATAAAGACACTGCTTTAGTTTTTTGAGTACTGCTCTGTGTGGCCTCCTGCGGTCTCATCAGTGCTGGGTTGGGACGATGGCTTTTCTAGGACACCCTCATAAAACAGTGGCACTGTTGGGGTGGTATCCCTCTGTCTGCTTTTAGCCCCACAGATCTTCAAAATACTTCAGAAGAACAACTTCTTGTGCCTTGGCAAAGGAGGGGAGAACATACAAAGCTGTGTGTTTCGCTCCCTGTACTTGTCCTCCTTGTACCACATCCTCCTGTTCCCATCCACCCATGTTGGTGTGCCCAGTTTGTGGTGCCTCAGGTGCTCAGAATGTTCTTCTTACAGCTTCTGCCCCAGCCACGTTCGCTGCTCAAGGGTGATGGTCCTTTGTCATGTTGGGATCACTCTGTAGAAGGTTTGGGTGCTGCTTCTTGCAACAGTCAAGGGCCATGTGATTTGTAATTTGATGTGGCTTGGAAGCAGAAAACATGCTTTCTGTCTGCACTGAAGAACAGTAAATATCCAATGGTTACTGGCCCTTGCTATAGTGTATTTCTGGCAATCTTATTATTTGGGAGAAAAATAAAAAAAATAAATAACATAAAATTGGAAGCATTAGAGCTGAACTTTTCCCTCCACCGAGGCCAGGAAGACGAGATGTGGGCAGGAAAGGTGCTCAGCCTCTGCCCACAGTCAGTGCTGTCCCAAAAGCACCCTATTCAGATTAAAAAAGATGGGAAAGAAGCAGCCTGAGGCAGAGAAGGAAACATTTTGGTGATGAAAACCTGGGGATAACTGTTTATGAAGGAAACATTTTTTGATATTTTTCTTAAAAGTGTTGAAAGGAGAAGATTAATTGTAGGTTGAGATTAAATGTGTAGCTGCTCCATACACCCAGGGATGCCTCGGGAGCTGTGTACAAACATGAATGTCACATTTGTATGCTTTTTGTTCTTTCTGTAGCAAAGATTAAGTGGTTTATCACACAATACCGTAAAAAGCAGAGAAAATTCTTACTTAAAATTCCTCAGATATTTTGGCTGAACTTTTTCTGCTCCTGTCAATTTCTTAGAAAGTGCTTCCTTAAAAATAGCTAGTGTATTCCTTTATACAGAGTAAATTTTTTGCTACTTGCCGTAAAGACACTTAATGCTGCTGTTTTGTTTTCAGAGTTTCACCACTGATTTTTGGAAGTATCATTATCATGAGAAGAATATAATCAGAAGGGTTACAAAAGGAAAAGACAGTCCTCAAAGTGCACACTGTACCACAACTGTTTCTTAAATAACATCAATTGTCTACACAAAATCTCCATATCTTTGCAGTCTGAGCACAAAGTTTCCTGTGTAAGAGGCAGTCCTTGATGTCAGAGTTTTAAGTTAAACTGAGAATGCTAAAAGAAGACATGAATTTTCCAGAAAAAGTCCAGCTGGGAGTTGGAAGCAATTTAGCCATTTGAAAATAAACTACAGAATTTATCACATTCTATCACTAAACAGGAGATACATATGAGGAAAAAAAGACCTGCCAGAGATGAAAATTATTTAAAAATAGCAAAAAAAAAAAAAATTTAAAATACCAATCCACTACAATAGGTCAGACAGAAACTGCCTTTTCAATGATATTTGGAAAGTTTGCAGTTAGCCAGAGCAAGATGCCAAACACTGCACCTGTGAGCAGCAGCTGTAAGGTGATGAAAATTAATAAAGCAACATAAAATATTAAAGTCACTATAACTCTACCAAAGAAATCTCAATTCTAGCAACTGACAAAATGATAGTTTTACAAAGGACTTCTAATAGTACTTGATAATTTGGGTGTCTAATATTGGCATCCTGCTATGGCCAGGTGCACGCAACATTTCAAAGGACAAATACACAAGGCACACAAAGAAAGCAGAAGCAGACATCCTAAGGGCAAACTGCGTTTTTTGTACTGCTGACATTACTGAACTGATGCACATGCTTTTGGGGGTTGGTTTGGTTGTTTGTTTTATTTTTTCTTTGAAATTTGCATTTCAGGTTGCCTCTCTCTGTGCCATTGGATTTCAAACATATCTCTATCTGTGCCTCTTCACATCTTCACCTGTCTGCTGGGGAGATGGAGAGAATTGTGGCCTTTTCTTGTTCATGCTGTGCTTGGCCTGGCAGCCTGTGCTGGTTCCACCTGCAGGGCGGGGGTACCAGGGGGCAGCAGGGCCCAGCACGCACCGGGTGCTGCTCAGGGTTCCTTCTGGCCAGGAGGCAGCACTGCCTGCTGCAACCCAGCACACTTTCTCCATGTGCTGGGACTGAATGGTCCAGTTGTTCTTCTTCAGCTTCAGCTGCATTTCAAGGAATATTAAGGAAAAATAGTTATAAAGAAAAAAATTCAAAATTGTTCCAGATGACTCGTTGCCTGTAAGATTCAAACTCCAAAAGCCAGACTTAAAGCATTGGCCAGACTTTCTGGTATTAATTCAAAAATGTCAGCTTTGTTTCTGCTGGACAGATTTGTTACCTTTCCTTTCCTCTCACTCCTCTACATCACCTGTTCTACTGGGATTGCCTACTGCGGAAAAAATTCCTACTTGCAGATGCTGACGGGAGATCTGGCAGCAGCAGAGAAGGAGGTGCCTGAAACAGCCTGGAGTTGTGCCAGGCTTCCCCCAGTGCCTGCACAGCCCACAGCATGGCACTGGGCAGGGGGAATGGGTGAGTGGGTGTTGAGGCATCACTCAGAGACATGGCTTCATGGCAGCTCTAGGCCTTGCAGCCATTTCAGCTCTAGCCCAGAGGATCTGCATCAGTCAAAAGTGCTCTCATCCATTACAGGGATTAAGTCCTACTAAATCCCACAAATCTTGCAGTGTGAATAAGACTTTGTGTTCAGTGAGGTGATGAGGTGCTGTGATTAGCCAGGGCATAGCCAAACCTTAAAACCTCAACTAAAACAGTGACAGCCTCTCCAGCTCTAAAATGTGCCAGCAAGATTTGCTCACATGATGCTTTAAACAGAAAAGCAACTAGTAAAAAAAAGTCTCAAGTGAAATGTGTCCCAGTTGCTGTTTATTCTTTCTTGCATCTCTCTGCAGGATGGCTGCTGAGCCCCAGAGCAGTCCCTGAGTGGCTCCCAGCACCCGGGATCTGCTGGAGCACAGCTGGCTGCACACCCCTGGGTGCTGGCTGGGGGCAGCAGCCCAGTGCAGCCATGCAAGCTCACCCACACCCAGCAACAGTGCAAAGCTGAACTGAGCACAGAACAAACGGGTTAGGAGAACAGCAAGGTTTGGAAAAGGCAGGCAGGCAGGCAGATCTGAGAGATGTATTTCTTATCTTTGTGGCTTTAGGAAGTTCAGTTTCAATGAACCTTCACAATTTTAAGTTTAAAAAAGCCCCACACTATATATATTTTTACTTAGAACACCATATTCTATTATCCATATTAGTTACAGGGATTGCATTTTAATCCCTTTCCACACAGCCCATCAGAAGCCAGGGCAGTCTCGTTGCAGGAATCTTTCCACGGAAATATGAATTTTTTCAGAAGATTTAACACACATACCCTGTCTGGCCAAACCACAGCTCCAAAGTAGTTCAGATGCTTATGAGGGACATCCCCACAAGGACTGTCTAACACTTTGTTTCCTGGCATATGCTTGGGGGATTTTACAGCTGAGGAGCTGGCACTGGGGCACTGCACAGAGTTTGCAGAGCTAACTGGCTCTGACTGCTCTGTTTGGCTTTAATTAATTATATATATATATATATATATATATATATATATATATATATATATATATATATATATATATATACACATATATATCCTAATCAGCGTGCTGCACTTGTACTGATCCTTCCTGCCCAGACATCGTAGTGAGCCTCACTTCTAGGCAAGGACCAGTGGGATTCCCCAAATTCTCCAGCAGGCCGTATTTGGAAAGGATGGCCCACAGTGTTTATACCTTGTGCATCAAGTTTCTGTGCTATCCATCATCTCCAGCTTGCAGGAGCCTTGCCCAAATGGAGCCTGCCATGACCCTGGGCTGGAATTTTCCCCAGTCCTCCTACTACAATTTGCCAAACTTTGTTGGACAAATTTGGCTGCTATGGGAGCTTCTTGTGTGCTGGACTCTGGCTTTCTTCAAATTAGGCAATCCAGCTGAAAGTCTGAGCATTTAATTAAGGTCATGGTTGTTCTCAGCATGCACAATTCCACCCTTCGGTGGCCACTGTGGGTATCACCTCTCCCTTGGTCTATCTGGAGAGGGACTGCCAAATGTATACATCTCCCAGATGGTGTCACTGTTAAAAAAGTTAAATGAATGTTCAGCACAATCCACTCGGTGCTTTTTAAACCACTCTTTTTGTGCAAAGGCATAAAGATTTTTCCCATTTTACAGCTACAGCAACAATAAAGGAATTGATTGTACCGCTTCACTGTATTTATCCCTTGTAAGACTGACTCAGCAGTGATAGTTCCACCTCCAAGGCTTATTCCTAAAAGGAATCAACTGGATTTGAAAGGCAGGTGAAATGTTAACCTAGTCTGACAGTTATGGGTTCCTGAGTGGTTTAGATGTCGCAACTTACAGCAATCCACTTAAAAATGAGATGTAAGGGATTTCTAGGGAGAGGTGAGTTTGGAATTTCTATTCCTTGTGATCAGTGAGAGTAGGAGCTTCCCCAACACCAGAGGACCCCTCTAGCTGTTTGAAAATGTACAGCAACACCAGGAGAAGAGTGCATAGTGCCCCCCTGGAGGTTCATCTTCATTGCCACCAGGGAGCTGAAAGAGGGATCACTGAGGGTTTCGGTAGTTGTTCCTGAACATCTTTACAATAAATGATCTAGTAATGCAGAACCACATAGTGGTTTAGGTTGGAAAGGACCTTAACTTCCATCTAGTTCCAGCTCCCCCCTTTCACTAGACCAGGCTGTTCAGAGCCCTATACAGCCTGGCCTTGAGCACTTCCAGGCATGGGGCGTCTACAACTTCTCTGGGCAACCTGTTCCAGTGTCTCACCACCCACACAGTCAATAATTTCTGCCCTATGTCTACTCTAAACCTACCCTCTTTAATTTAAAAAACATTACCTCTGTCACTATAGGACTTGTTAAAAAGTATTGCTGTCTTTATTATAAGCCCCCTCTATACATGGAAAGGCTGCAATAAGGTCTTCTTGGAATCTTCTCCAAGCTGAATAACCTCAGCTTTCCCTGCCTTTAATCAAATTTCGGTTTTCCTGTTCTACTGCGCTTCCTTTTTTTTGTTTGTCTTAAAACACACTAACATCAAATAACAAATGAACAAACAAATAATTAAATATACCCCAAGTATCTGAGATCCCCAAGAATTTAATTTGTTTAGGATACATCACTTCTGGTCTTTTTAGAGCAATAATTTGATATTGCAGTAACACCACATTTAACTCTGCACTTGTCCCTGGAAATACTACAATGTTTTTGAGCACCTTGTGGACCATCCACAAGGAAGAGGAGCTGCAACAATGAGGCCAGCAGAACGCCTTGGATGTGATATTTCCTTGGGTTTTTAGAGGACAATAAGAAAATAGCTTGAGGATTAGTATTTGACTGAAATAAGTTTTGGTCACTCTGATGAGTCTATTCTGCTCGAGACACAGCAGTTGTCTCTGCAGCAAATGAATGACATGAACACTTAGATAAAAAAAGTGAGCTGTCAAGTGCAGAAAGTACCCAAAAAGTGCCATGAGGTTGTTTAGGTATTGAATTTCCTGTCCATTTTTAAAGTTTATTATTCAACATATCATCATGCAACAGCTCTGACTGCACTGCAATCCTCTATTGTCCACAGCAAAGGTTGTTCTGGAAGAGTTTAAGATAAAATAAAAGATCTGCTGAATACATCTTGATCAAAAGAGGAATGCAGAATCCTGTGTTTCTTTCTAACTCTGCTTCCTCTCCTAGCAAAACACATTCCTTTTGTATGTGTTCCCTTCTGCATTCCAGAAAATAGAGAGGGAATAATTACATGGAAAAAGTGGCTAATTGGGAGCTATGCTTTTTCTGTCATGCCCAGCACAACAATTAAGGTCTCAAAAAATCAAGACAGTGAATGTCCCTTTGAAATTGGTGGGGGTGTGGGGGGAGACTCTAAAAACCTGTCAAACAATTAACAGTAATTATAACTTCATTATTACTGCCACCTTCCTATCTGTTGTGTAACACTCCACTCAGGTTTCCTTATCTTATAAACAGCCAGTGATACAACACTGCTGTTTCATATCTGTGAAGTCACTAGAGACAAATGATATTGCTATGAAACTGGAGTGCAGCTATAAAGTTGCTGCCCCACTGCTTTGGATCTGAAAACACAGCTACATGGAACCAATGTAGCTTGGCTCTTTTACAGGATGTATTTGGAGCCCAGAAGTAACTTCTGCTGAATGTGTGGAGGATTATTTGACTTTCAGCATGTTCTGGGCCAGTGGTGTTAGCCAAGCCCTGGAGACTGTCCCAAACTCAGAGCCATCCCAAGCAGTTTGATCCTGCCTGCTTTTCCCAGTTTAGCAGAGCTCTCCCAGCTGAGTTACCCATCAAAGTACAGAGGGGAGCAATAATCAGAAGCTGACAGTGGCTCTCTTCAAGCAGTACTGAATCATAACTCACAGGAAAGGGCAGGAGAGGAAGGGACGCTGATGTAATTTTCTGTAACAAAATTAAAGATCTTTTTATTAAAGGTGTGTAGGACTAGTTCCAAGAAAAAAACAGTCTGCTTCATACTGCTACTGCAGTATCCATATTTCAAGAGAACACAGAAAATTTATGAGAATTCAGAAGAAAATTGCAAGAGCTATTCAGAATCATAGAAAAGTGTGTGACACAGTGAGAAACTTCAAACATATTTCAGGAGGAGTGGTTGGGCTGCTAAAAACACTCCCTGCTGCTAGAAGAGAGGTTTTTTCTTCATCCCATACACTATCCTCAGCAGAAAAAAACAAGAAGTTTTCTACTGAATAAGCAAGCTTTACCAGCTCTCTGGTAGATCAGCAGAAGGGATGAGATCTTCAAAGGGTATCCCAGCCATTTCACTACTTGCAAAACCAACTCCTTGTCACAAAAATGTCTCCTGGGCCTGAAAAAAATTCATTCTAGAGAATTTTCAGACTGGGTACACCGCTGTTATTAACAGTGGATTAAGTAAGTGTAAGGTTTTACCTGGGACTGCAGCAGGTTCTTCATCATCTGGTCTTAAAAGCAGGACCTTCTAAGAGATAAATTAGTAGCTAAAAAATAAGTTACAGTCTTCCTGTAGAAGTCACAAAACAAGGTTTTGGTTCCTTCCAAACTGTGGTCACCTTAGATTTGGTCTAATATCTTGGTCTGGTCTTAAACATATAAAGTGGTGAATAACCCCAAAGCTTATGCAGGTACCTAATTTCTGAGTGCATCTACAATTTCACTCCAGAGGTGAAGGAAGTTGAGTAATAACTGAAATCACAGCAAGATGCTGTTCATACACTGATATTTGGTCATATACCACGACTTCAGCTTGTCAAGGATAAGGCAAGGAACTCAAGGCCAACTCAAACCCTAAACTGTATAATTAGAGAAGAGCAGTGGCTTTTTTATTTCCTTCCTTGCTCCTGAAGTGTATTTTTCACTGTCCCATGGCAACTGTCTCTCCTCAGCTTGTTGCTACATGAGAATTAGAAATTAAAAAAGCTATTGTGAAGGAGTTTTGAGAAACACTTCAAAAATTCACACCATTTAAAGAACAGGAACAGAGAAGAGCTCATGAGGGCACAGAACTACAGCATGCTTTGATACAAGCCTTCATAAAGGCAACTGCTCACAAAAGCCCAACAAAAGCAGAATGAATGTCTCCGTGTATTTCAGATGATGTGTTTTCACAGATTCAGTCACAGCTGTGATGCCTTCACTCTTCTGAGTGCCAAGTGTGGGTCACAGGGGCAAATGTGATTGCTCCTGTCTATCTTGGCACACTGGGCTTTTTAGTCCTGGCCCAAGTCCACCTTGGACAAGTGTTGCCTTTATTTGCTGGCAGATCATTCAAGGGATGGTTTTGTGCGAGTGACAGCTGAAAGGCATTAAGCAGTACAGTAAATCATTTAACTGGAACCTAGAATGTGTGAACACTGAACCACAAGCTCAGATGGAAGAAAATTTATTTTGTGTTTTGAACAGTCTTAATATTAGTGGCCCAGTTTAACCACATGTAACAACATAATCTGTTCAGTTTTCAGCAAGGTCTTTAACCAGATATTATATACCCCTGGGGTGGTTTCCTCTAATTATTTGAGGTTTCTTACTTGGAAATTGTATTGTTAAAATGAATTTTTTCATTTGTACAAGCATCAGAGACAAAGCCTTGGTTTGAGGGAATATTGGTGTGCTGCAGCCAGCCTAGGTCTTGGAAAAAGGTGATGGACTGAGGCTGGAGCACGCAGCCATCTGTTTGCCCCCCAAGCTGCACTCCCCAGGACCTGCTGCTGCAGGGGGGGATGCTGCACTCACAAATGACCTGTGCTACACAGAGGTATCACTTTCTGTCCAGGAAAGGTGCTCATGATCACCAGGCTGCCTTTCCTCCAGCCTTTCCCGCTCCAGTTGTCCATCCATTCCTTGGCTGCAGCCTCTGAACAGGCAGAGCCCGTTCACAGCCACCAGGCTACCAACCACTGGGCTTAGCAACACTGGGAACCAACTCCCAACAACAAAACCCACAGGAGACATACATCCCCAAGACACCACTTGAGGAAAGGGTCTCATGGACACAACAGTGACAACGTGACCCTGCTTCCTGAGTCTTGGCTGTCACCTTCTCCTTCCCCACCTTCTCCCAGATGGGCTCATTGGTGCAACACAGTGAGCAGGGACCGTGGTGCCACAGAAAGACTCACTGCAGCACAGCCAGGGCACACGTGTCACTCTCCTTCCTCCCAGCAGCTGCCCTCCAGCAAGCAGGTAGCCTGTGCCATTGAGCTCCCAATGCTCCCTGCACCCTGCCACCAACCCCTAGGAAAGATGCTCCAAGAGTGTTGCAAGGAGAAGCAGAGCTGAAGGACTGTGTGTGTGTGCATCTTTGGTACTACAAGGCACTGCCAAGCTGCCCCACTGCCACTCTGGACTCCCACGATGGTGGAGTTTCAGCCTTTTCAACTTTGGATTCCTCCTGTGTTTGAAGCTGTTGGAACCACATCAAACAACCCCGAGCAAAGAATGCCGTTAAAGGATTTATTCAGCCTGGATATGAGTGCTGCTGATGGGAGGAAAGGGAACAACAAAGGTTTCTCAGCCACCATTGTGATTTACCCATTTAAAAATATATTAAAAAAAAAAAAAAAAAGGAAGATTCCATTTACAAATCAACACCATTTGGCTGAGCATTTTACTGCAGACCCTGAGCTAGTTCCAAATTGCTTGGCTTACATAAATACCTCTACCACCAATGGACCTTCACAGAAGGAAAAGGTTCATAATTGAGCAGTAATTGACAATCATGAGAGACATTTTTCAAAACAGAATGTCATATTTTTGAATTAAAAACCCTGTAACTAGAACTATAAATCCCAAAACAATAAGTAGATTAAAACAGTACTGTGATTAACACTCTAAGAGTGATGTCTCTGTGCAGAAAAGATAACAAATTCTAATTTTTCTGCTCAGGGAACCTGATTTTTGGTAATAATAATTTTCCTTAGTTCCTCTTCTTCTTTCCATATTTTATTCCAGATATAGGGAAGAACACCAGTTCAATATAGTTTCACCTTTACATTATGTTTAGTGCACTCAAAGGAGAGCAGAAGTCCACTCCACAAGCACTATTTATATTTGCACTAACCGATCCACCTATTTTAAGAATTAGTTTGCAGTGAAGATGTCCCTTCCCTCTTCCTATCTAACTCCAGTTAAATCTCTTTAAACCGGGGTTATATAGCAAGCGATCCATTGCCTTCTCATGCTGGTCCTTTAGAAGGAGAGGAGCCATCCATCTGTGACCTGAGCCCCTCTGTAGGGCTTTCCACAGTCATTGGTACTCTCCCTGCTTTAGCAGTGCGTCCCATTACCAGGTTTAAGTAACACCCAGATTTTTCCCTTCCTTACTTGCTTTTATTTTTCCTTCTTTGCTGCCATAACAATGGGTGCACCTAAATGGAAGTCGTAGAGAAGAAGGGACCATACTCTTCCATCAGGTGCACAGTAATACCAAAAGAAGCAGCAGACATAAAACACAACAAGAGATAATCCAATACAGTAAGAAGGGGAAAAAGGGATTTATCCTGGATATGGTGGAACACTGTATCAAATGCTGAGGGAGGGTATGGAATCTTGATCCTTGCAGGTGTTCACACTTGCCCAGACACAACATCTGTGGCCTGATGCAATTCCCAGCTGGAGCAGAGGTTTGGACCAGGTAATCTGAGGTGACTCCCAACCTAAATTATGTTTCTGTAATGGCCATCATTGAAGGCCACATACTGACACATATGTCTGGGATTTGTAATAAGACCTCAGATAGGTACCTAAGTCCATGTGGTAGTTCCACATATCACATGGAGATGAGTTTGGGACAACTGAAAAAAACATCTGTGTCAGACAAGTCCAACAAGAACAATTCCCTTGGATCTGTTTTGTTTTTGTAAAGATAAATCTCGCTTGAGCTCAATTCTTGGGATGAGCAGGTATCACCTGCAGTGATCAACCCAAAATGCTTTTTTCCATAGCAGAGTATGAGGATGTCTAGAATTTGAAACAATGTAGGCCCTTGAATGTGCATATCAAAAAGACAAGTTTTATTGGATACCTTTGCATTAATAAAGAGTATTGCAAGTTTAAAGCACAATTGCCATGCTCTGTAGTACTCATGATCTCCCCACTAATGACCTTCTTCAGATGCAGCCATACTTTGCAAAGGCTGTAACCATTGGATCTGTAGCTTTCTCGGGGTCTGTCTGCTACCATCTTCTCTGCTGTACACAAGGGCAGAGCAGGAAAGAATTACAGTGGATAGAGACAAGACCAAGAAGACAGAGTACAGCCAAAACAATTGCCTACCAAAATGCATAGCATCTAATTTTTTTTAAAGAGTAGGTGACATGAAAGGTTGCTGTCTTGTTGGTTTTTTTCTCTTCAGAATCAAAAACAAGGTCCAAGCAGGATTGTTCTTTGAAGGGGAAAGGTGGCAACTAATTGGTGAGAAAACAGACAGGAACCTGAAATACAACCCAAATCCTCCTGCCCCTCTCTCTGACTCGTGGCCACTTATCTCTTATGCCCCCATGTAACACACAAAACAAATGTCCTCTTCTTGCAGTGCTTCCTTCCCATCTGGTGAGAGGCACAGCTCTGAATTACCTGCAGTTTCAGTTAGTATTTCATGCTAGTTTGGAAATATGTCAGGGGATTTTGTGTGTGTAATATAAATACTCCCACTGCAATTAGTCTCTGCTACTGGAAGAGAAACAGACTGCATCAACATTGCTTTTTTTGCTGAAGTGCTGCTGTAGTTTCAGTTCATCCCACAAATGTGGCATTGTCTCCTAAAATTACATTACTAATTGCAGCTAATACACCGAGGCCAGATGAATGAAACTTTGATCTGAGTAGCACCCCTACGCAATCCCTCTGGCATGTAAATGGCAATTACAAAACCCAGCTCAAATACAGTTTGAAAGCAAAGATGTAAGGCCAATTTATTTAGTGCCCCTGGACCAGAAAAGGTCCTTATTACAGTGCCAGATTATGATTGACCAAGATTTGCTCACAAAACATTTCCCACTGAGAGTGTGTGACAAGCTGCAATCATTATTAGTCCAGCTGGTTTAAAAGAAAAAAGAAAAAACAAACAAACAAACAAACAAACAAACAAACAAAAACCCCAAGAAATCCATCTTCAGTTTTGTCTGGGCTGCCTGACAGAGATCAGCTGCCAACTACAGCAGCAGAGCAGGCTGAAGGGAGTAGGTGTGGGGGTATGGAAACCAGAATAACATGGGGGAGCAGCAAGGAGCAAGGAAGGAAAGAATGAGACAGAGGAGAGAGAATGTAATTGAATGGGACAAGGGAGAAGGAGAAAATAAGAGAGGTTAAAGGTACATGAGGACACACAAAGCAAGCATGGGAAAGTAAAAAACACATGTGAGAAAATGAAGGAAATTGAGAAAGAAAGCAGGGTAGATGAGTAAAAAAAAATAAAATAGGACTAACCAAAGGTAGTTCTGTTGAAAACTTGCCACAGACTAGTTCAATAGGGCAAGAGCTGGACCCCATGCTTTCAGCCTTTGGAAGGAGTCAGTTTAGGCTTCTTGTGCTGCAATCAAGCATGTGAAATCTTCATTTCTCATATGAAATGGCTACAGGCATGAATTCAAGTGTAGAGCTCTCCTCAGCCCAGCTAGGAGAGAAAGGGCTCGCCACATGGCACCTAGTCCTGGATGCTTTGGGTGTAAGCTGTGCCACGAATACCTGACTGAAAAAAGACTGTTTGAGAAAAAAAGAAATGCAGGGCCAGTAATGTAGCAGTACCCTGTGACAACACTAAAGAGCAAGACAGACATACACGTGTGATTAACAGGTATGTAGCAGACAAAGTCTGTTAAAGGTTAAAAATTACCAAAGAAACTTCTCCACTGTGCAAAAGCAGAGATGAGCTTTCATACACACTCCAAAGTTACAAGGGAATCACAAGCTAAAACAAAAAGTTCCTTTTTATTGTCAGTGAGGAAAGTAAGTAATCCCAGAATTTTGGTTGATATATCAAAACAGAGCTGAGCTGGATTAGGAAAACTGATATTTAATGCAAAAAAAAAAAAATGGCAAAGCGATCTGAAGCCTTTTAAAAAGTTTGCTCATTTGAAGAGACACCAGAACTGGATTTAGAAGATGAAAAAGTGGACTTGCATCTTAAAAAGAGAAAAACAAACAAACAAAACCAGCAAAATAAACAGTGACCTTGTCAGAAAGACTGAAGTGAACAAAATAGGCAGATAAATTTTTTTAATCGTAGCATGGAGAACGCAGCAGTGGCAGCACCTTCCTATTTAGCTCTCATTTACTCTCTTTTTTAATTCAAATCTCATTTCTATGACTTAACACCCACATTTAGACACACAAAGATGAAGTCTGCAACTTTCACACAAAATGCAGATTTAACCCATGCAAATAGATAAGTTAGTCAAACATTAATTAAAAGGCACCTAAAATTCTCATTTGCAGTAAGAAAAAAATTGCAGATAGCACAAAAATCCTGATTAAATTCAAGCTGAGCAGAAACCATTTCAGTAGCAACTAAATGACGTTTTTAAGCAGGAGGGAGGACAAAACTTCACAGGAGCATAAAATCCTTCTGATGAGTCGTCCCAAGCCTATCTATTGAAAACTTGCATAAATATCCATGATAATTACTACATAATCATTAAGTCACGCTGGCATGTGGGTCTAATTTGTTTTAAGAGAGATGAGAAATGTGAATTGTCTCTTCAAGCAAGAGACCAGGGCAGGAAACCCTAAGGGAAGGAGTTCAGATTCTTGTTTGTGTGCATTATTGTTTTCAAGTTGAATCAGTCAAGTCAAGCTCACAGAGCAGGTCTGACTACACAATAATCTGTCTCCTTTGAGTGCTTTGGAGGAGTAAGGAAGACTTGTAGCTATTTCAATCCTCACTCAGAACATCCTTTTCTTATAACTGGTAAAAAAACCACCCCACAAACAAACCAAAATAAGCAAATAATATGACTGTCTTAATGACAGAATTCCTGAAGTCAAAGGTGTTTTTACATAAACTTATGTAGAATTTCCAAGATAAAAAAAAATTCTACCTTTAAGCAAAATTCTTATAGGGCACCTTATAAACACAGCTTGTGCTGTTATTAACTAGTTTTAAGGCATCTTTCACAGACAGAAGGTGTGTATATCAAACTTTGCCAGATGAGTCTAACCTATATAATTTAAACTCCATCCCCTTCCCTTGTTGTTCTAAAAAACCTTGATAAAAAGAAGCAGCATAGATTTTAAGCTTAAGTTTTCCCTGAAATAAGGGAATATTCACCATAATAATGCACTGAATGGAGTCCATTAGAGCAAAATCAAGCCATATTATCATAAACATGTTGACTTTGCCACACACTGGAATTTTCATAAGAACAGGATATCTGTGGTCATGGCACTGAACTGAAGAGCCCTGGGTTGAGCTCTCTGCTGTCATGAAAACTGGGATAGTGCGCTTAAGCAATGAAAGTAATAAACCTCCATCTGTAAAATGTAGGTAACTATTGATTTAGACTTGTCCTTTCAGTTCTTGAAAGTGAAAATCTTTAAAGACTGTGACATCCTGTGTGCAGACAGCCATGAAGACACTAGGTAGCTGGAAGGCCAGGATTTAACTGAAAACTGTTTTGAGAAGCATCTCTCTCCTGAAATAAGGCACCCTAGACAGCAGGACTGTAATGTCAATAATGAGCACTGCATTCTGTGGTTGCACTTCCCTGAGCCAAAAGCAAATGTTTCTGCAAAATATGCAATCAACAAGATGCTAAAATTGTTCTGTGGCTATGAAAGTGCTCAGAAACATTCATTTTTAGCTCTCAAATTATTTGGGTGGGCTTTTTAAGTGACTGCACAAACACAGTCATTGTCAGCTTCAGACTGGTGTGCCACTCCATTCCTATGCCTGCAAGTCTCCTGCAGCACTCAGGCTCCCTCTCAGCAGCACTGGCAAAGCAGTCCAGCTCTTCGCAGCTGCACAGAGCCCTCAGGTCCAGCCAAAGCACAGAAAGTCCAGAAGGGCAGAGGAGGGTGGGAGTGCCCAGGCAGTGCAGGGGTGGCACAGCACATGGAGCAGGTGCTGCTGGCTGCTCAGGGCCATACAAACAGTCCTGGGACCAGAGACTGTGGGACAAGACCCTCCATTTCAGCTGCTTAGAAGGGAGTTCACCAAGCACCTAAATTTGGCACTAAAAGTTAAATGCATCGCAGAATTATAATGTCGTCTGTGAGGTGAACAGGATGCTTGGCACTCAAGAGTGACAACGTGCTTGGCCTAGTCCTAACTCAGGGAATCCATGAAACTTTATGTATTCCCTCCTGAGCCTAAAACTGATTACCTCAGGGCATCAGAAAGATGAAGGGAGATGCTTTACTGAACCCCAGGTAAATGATTGGATTGTTTTAATGTGCTTTGCCTGCATGCAGCGAGCTCTGAGGCTTGCAGCCACCCCAGCTGCAGAGTGTTCATGCTTTCTGCGGGGCAGCTGATTTCCAGCTCAATGCTTAGCACAGACACCTGTGGATGCCTTTTCCTGTGGCTTTTCTGAGGACTCCTATCCAATGAGTGTTTCACATAAAATACAGAACTTGGATTGGGAAAGGTAAGCAAGCCCCGGGACTGTCTCCTCCCAGTGAAGCCCACACACATTTTTGCTGTATCGTTGTTTCATGAAATTACTGGTATTACTGAAATTACCTCTCTTTGCAGATCTCTAACCATCACATTTTATAATGATGAGGAAAGACAGCAGCAAGCATTTATTTGGAAACCACAGGGTTAAGCAGATCTGGCATCTCATCTGAAAGAAATGGCTTTTTACCCTATAGGGATGAAATGACATCTCCAAACCCTAAGTAGTGAGGAGTCTCATGTTTGCTAGCCAGCATGCTAACTACTGTAGCTCTTCTTCAGAGTGATGGACATCTTAGATGTTTAGATCAAAGCTTAGCTTTGTTCATGGCTGTAGTCATACACCAGAACTGTTTAGTGCCAGACTGCAACACCCAGCAGGTTCTGAGGGAATGATCTAACCCAAAGTCCTGCTGAGCCACACATAAACTCCTTTTAAGACCCAGCTATTTTTCCAGCACATAATTCATCTTTTACCACCCCTTTTTGTGTCTGTCTGAAGACTCCTGAGAATAATGCTTAAAAAAAGAGCAGGAGCTCCAAATTTCCTCCAGGTCCCTGGGAATTTCTCCTGTAATTTAGCTCCTCCTCTAGGGTGAGAAGTCTCTTCTGCTCATAAGTACATATGATAAACATATGTTTATCATACCCTCTTAAATCACTTTTTCAGTCATCTTGTCACAGAACATAAAGTAAAATATTTTTATCTCCCCTTTTTAGACTCAAATCCAGTAGAACATCATGCAAAATGCAGCTTTGCTAAAAAACTGGGTGAAAAGATTGTCTCTGTGAAGAAGAAAGCTTTGCACACGGTGTTCATGGTGTTTTTTATTCCATATCTCCCCTACCCCTTCCAATCTATACCAATTATTCAGCCCCAGAAAATACTAAAACTTTTACTTGATTGTCCCTGACTCCTGCTCAATATGGGCCCTGCCAGCTGTTTCCTGACCATTCCTTGCAAAGTGCCACCTGGCCCAGCTGTGGCTAATGCACAGCTAATAACCAGCCAAAGGAGCTCCTGCAGCTTGATGCAAATTGTTTGTGTCTGCTTCACCCGGAACAGACCCACTAACAAATGGTAGGGCTGGGTTTCCACCCTGGGGCTGTCCATTCCAGGTGTACTCCATACCCCCACAGCTGAATGCAAACTGCTCTCTGCTGCCAGAGGGATAAGAAGAACTCACTGGCAATATGAATGGTTGTGTGTCATTTGGCAGCCTTTAGCTCCAGCTCATTTTGGATTTCCAGCTTGTCTGGTTTGGCAGCCCTCACCACAGCGTGACCACTCAGGCCACCATTGTCCACTGTTAGTCTCCACTCCCTCAGACTTCTGCACTGGCTGTGTGGTGAGAAGGCCAAGGGGGGAGCAGGTCCTGCTGATCACTGCGGGGCTGTCCAGCCACCAGATCAACGTGGAAACCAGGGAATCTCCACTGGTGCAGCATTGCTGCCCATGCATTGTCATGGTAGCAGTGGGAATCTGCTCTTCTTTAAACACAGCAACCAAACCACAGACAGAGCATCTGTGAGACCAGGCAAGGTCTGTTGTTTAGACAGCTAGACAGATGTTTAATCTTTTCTGTTCTCAAGGCATCATACTGTGCACCCGCTGGTACTCTCTTGGGTCTTTGAAGTACTCTCCCTTGAAGCAGTCTATGCCAATGATCCACAGAGACTCCACACCAGTCAGAGTAGGATGCTTTTACCATTCATTCCCAGTTAAACTTGCCTCAGCCTACAAGCCAGGCAGTTTTGGGGATCTTCCTGTCACTCAAGAACTGCAGATGGATTCTACCCCTTTGTAGTCTGATGGCACCAGGGTACACTGCTTGCAGATGTCTGCTAGAGCTTTATACTCCTGTGGGGCTGATGAGGCAGGCCATGTGAACCCCACAGTCCAGTAAACCCAGCTGTCCCTTTCCTCCACCTGGCCAAAGGAGGAAAGGCCCCTCTATTCCTGGTCTTCATTACTCAATATTTGTAGCAGCAAAATAGACAAAGAAGCCTCTTTGTTGGGCTCAAAGGTACAATCAGCTCTTTTCTCCACTCAACAGACACTGGAGCAGTAATTTTCCTGGATGGATGCTTTTGGACTGTTATTTTCCTTTCAGTTCCTGTGTCTGTTTCCAGTCTCCAGGTAGGTTTACCATCCCACTTTCTCATGGTCCCACAGGAAGAGCCACAGGATCATACCTGGTCTGCAGCACTGGCACCCTTTCTCATGAACAGACAAGGCTGACTCTTCAAAGCTGAGGCCTTGGTAGGAGTGTGAGAGGATGACCCACGTTCCTCAGCTTGCTCAGACATTTTTTGGTCAGCCTGTCCACAGCTGAGACACAGCCCCATGTGGGAAGTGAGATAATCCTCGCACTCTAAAAGTTGTCTGGCCTGTTCATCTGCAGTTGGTGCCACCATGTCTGTCCAGATGTTATCACCAGAGTCCAGATGTTTTCACCAGAGTGGGGGTGATGCCATTGGTGCATTTTGTACAACTTCTACCACACAGGCCACGTGCCTCAGATTTCATCTGGGTCGTTGGGTGCTGGTTGTCATGCAGGTTATTATAGATCACCTTCAGCATGGTTAATTCCCTCAGATACTGGATACCTCCCTCAATGCTGGACCATTTACTTCAGGAATATGTGAAATCTTCCTTGAAGGGATACCTATCTTTCATACTTGTTTGACCTTTTCGACAGCAATTGGAGGGGAGGGGGGTTTGTCCACCTTAGCAAACCTAACATAGCTTTTTATAGCTGCAGCTGTTGATTCAGCACACTGGCTAAGCATTAGGACCTGGCACAGAGGCACTGGGAAAAGGAAGATGCACCCATTTGGTCTGTTTACTTTTGAAAGCTTCCTCATTATTGTTGTTTTTGTGGGTTCTGTAGCTCTGTAGGCCTGTCAGGAGATAAAGATGCCTTTCCTGGCTGCTGAAGCCAGTCTCCAACATCTGCCCTGTCCAGAGGGAAGGAAAGCTATGTTAAAAGAAGAAAAAAAGCCACCACAATTGTTAGCTATTTGCTGGTATGTTTAGGCAATGAGATCAGAGCGGTCAAGATGAAGAAAAGTTTGCTCAGTTCTGATTAAGAGAACCAAAAACTTCTGGCACATAGGTTTTCATCTTACAGTAAATCAAAGGAGCCTCTTATGAACAAAGCCCTTTTCATATTTTACAAACTATAAAACACTCCAGTGGGTGTTTACTTGCAAATGACAAAAGGAATGACATGCAGATTTCACAGTACATTGAAAAAACATTGGTCAGAAGTTAGTTTATATTTAAAAGCAGTTATTGTAAACTCGATTGTATAACATGCTGATCTTTAACAGCAAACATCTGCTTATTTCTCCCAGACATTTATTTTCCCACTTCTCTTCTAACAAAATGCTTTGAATACTGGGGAACAAAAGCATCTCCATGCCGTGTTCAATCTACATGCACATAAAGTCAATGTGTGAGCATTTTCCAGGGACTTTGCATGAAAATTCACGTGGTTTTACTACCAGCAATCTACCCCCAAGATGAGAGAGATGTCTGCCACACAGCATAGGTAAACAGAGCTTCATTTTCATGTCTGTGTTTCAAAAGGCTTTTCTTCAAACTCTTCCAAGTTTTCTGTAACCTTTGGAATATTGTCTAGAAAAATTATGAGAAACATTTGCTTCTAAACCTGTCTCTCTAGGCAGAAAGTCAACATTGATGGCCAGCAAGTGACCAGCCAGGATGTGCACAGGAAGGATTGTCACTGAGTTGCATATCTGAAGATCAAAGGTTTAAATGCCCATATTAGCAAATACTCACATCACTTTCTATGATGGTGATGGTATGTTCAAAACTGTAATTAGGCTGACAAGCTCTACTGAAATCTGGAAAATAGAGCAAAGCCCAAGCAGGGGTCTTCCTTCCCAGATTTAGGTCAAGACCCTGGAGCTATCTATCTGGTGGGTGTAACTGTGGTACCTTTAAATTAAAATCAAGCAAACAAAATACAAACAAACTGCAGGGAAATTGCCCTTTGCAAATTTTACTCAACACTTTCACTGACCATTCCTGATTTCAGTGGGATGTATTCAGGCTGCATTAGGATTAATACAATAACTGGGATATAATAATTAGGACACTGTGCTGCGCAGAAGAGAAACCTGCAGCAGGTCATCAGCAGATGCAAGAGCTGTGAACACAGGAAAAGCAACATGTTCAGTCATTGAGGGAGGAGGAGGTACCTCATGGTACTCAAAAGCCATGTGAATGGATGGGTAGGTATCAGAGCCAGGGGAGCCCCTTCCAGCTGCAGCCTCAGGAATGGCTGTGGGCAGGGCTCTCCACAGCTCCGTGTCCTGTTCCAGGTTAGATCTGGCACCTCCCTGTACCAAGAAAGCAGCTGTATCCCTACTGACTGTTCCTGGGGAAAGGAAAGGGACAAGAGTGGCTGCCATCAGGAGACAGTGGGTCCCATCTCACTTGTTAGGCAATGAGTTAAATTGATGCTGGCTGCCACGTGTTCCCTCTCTCATCAGAGGAGCCTGCAGCTGGAGCGAATGCTCTGTTTGTTGTTTTTTGTTTGTTTAGGATGGGGACAGCCGCACTGTGGAAGTGCCTGTTTCTCTCCTTTAGTTAGAGATAGTGTCTAGAATATTCTGTCAGCTACAAGCATCCACTCTGGCCAGACGAGATCCTTTTGAAGCAAATGGTCAGCAAGGACAAGCTCAGAGCATTTGGGTGACTTGGCTAAGAACCTAATCAGATCTTTCCAGCAGATGTGAAACATGGGGCTGGGGAGGGCTTAAATGTTTAAAAGAAACAACATTTACTTAACAAAAGAGTCACTAAGCAATGTTTATTCTCTGGTCTGCAACATCAGTAGTGTGTACTGTGCCATTCACCCTGACAATGCCATTTCTAATGGAGTCTGGTGGGCTGATGCTGGATGCCAGCTGCCCCACAGAGCTACTCTATAATTCCCCTTCCTCAGCTGGGCAAGGGAGAGAAAATATAAGGAAAAGTGGTGGGTCAAGCAAGGACATGGAGAGATCACTCACCTGTTACTGTCACAGGCAACACAGACTCAATTTGGGGGAAATCAGTTTACTTTATTACCAGCCAGGTCAGAGTAGGATAATGGGAAATAAAACCAAAGCTAAAATCACCTTCTCCTTATACTTTTCTTCTTCCTGGCCTTAACTTCACTCCCCAGTTTTGCACCTCCTTGCAGGCAGCACAGGGAGATGGGGAATGGGGAACGATGGTCCATTCATCACACTCTGTCCCTGCCACTCCATCCACCTCAGGGCCAAGACTGCTCACCTTCTTCCCTGCTCCAGTGTGGAGTCCTCCCCACATGAGACAGTGCTCCATGAGCTCCTCTAAGGTGAGTCCTTCCTAAAGGCTGCAGCATGCATCCCTTCCACAGACTGCAGTCCTTCAGGAACAGACTATTCCCACATAGATCCCCTGCAGGGTCACAATTCCTGCCAGGAAACCTGTTCCAGTGGGCACTCCTGTCTCCACAGGTACTGTAAGAGCCCTGCTCCAGCATGAGCTTCTCCTGGGGTCACAGCCTCCTTGAGGCATTCACCTGCTCTGGCCTGGGATGTTCTGTGGGCTGCCAGTGGATCTCTGCTCCACTGTGCACTTCCATGGGCTGCAGTGGGACAGCCTGTCTCACCATGGCTGCAGGGGAATCTCTGCACAGGCACCTGCAGCACCTCCTCCCCCTGCCTGCTCACTGACCTTGGTGCCTGCAGAGCTGTGGCTCTCACATATTCTCACTCTTCTCTGTCTGCTCCTCAAGAGAGACTTTTCCCTCTTCCTAAATCTGTTACCCCAGAAATCCTTCCACTGTCACTGATGGGCTCAGCCTTGGCCAGTGGCTGGTCTGTCTTGGAGCCCTGGCATTGGCTCCGTGCTTCTGGCAGCTTCTCACAGAGGCAGCACACCTGGTAAAATGTGAAACAGATTTCTCCTAACTCATGCACCCCACAGAGACCACACTATGGAGAAAATTTTACACCTGAGTCTCATTGTGACACAGCCAACATGCAGAAGGGGTATCTACTGAAACTGAAGTGAGGAAGTGCTCTGCACTCAGCAGTTTAATGGGCTGAGAAGATCCCTTCTTAGATGAAGGCACATGCTAACCCAACCAGCAAAGTCCTGTGTCTCTGCAGACTGACCCATTTCATGTCCTCCTTGATGACAATCCAGCTCATCAATCCCAGTTTTCTGCTGCATTCTGATGTCTTCTTCTGTCAGCAGTCCACCAGTGTGTGATCCTGACTGCTCTCCCTCTTTCCACAACATGCAGATTCAGGTACAATGTTAAATGTAATTAGGTTGCTGTCTTTGTTGAAACAAATTATTTTGTTTATACTTGTTATGGAGATGTCCAATAGCTAAACATAGCTCAAAAGGTTGACAAACAACTTGTTTGTGAATAAAGAGATCTATAAATATGTAAACAAAGAATGGGAAAAAAATATGTGATCACAGAAGTGAACTCTAAAAACATTTCTTTCTTGATTCCTAGGTGACCACTAGATTGAAGAGTACATGTCGTAACATTTAGAAAACACACGCTGGGGACAGACAAGGGTTTCCATTTGTTTGTTCTGTCTGTTAAAATTATACTGTGGTTTCTGAATCATAAATCATGGAGTGGAGCTGGAGCTGCATTAGCTGTACTACACAACCTCCCTCCTGCACACAAACTCAAAATGAAATCCATTTGTGTCCCATGGCGAAGTTAATATGTCCACCTGCGTCTCCTTCAGTCAGTAAACACAGAGCAGGTGAAATCAGGAGGAAACTTAAATGAGATCAAAAGATATGTTCAAAAGAAGGCTGAAGCCATCTGGAATCCCTCAGAGCTGCCAGCTACACAAACGAGACCTGCTGGCATCCTAAGTGGAATTTCTTGCTTCTCTTTCTTCTGAAGCTGGAGGAAGTTCAAATGAACTCTGGGAGAGCAGTTGGCACTTGCTTTGTAAGGAGGCTCATTGTTCAGAGAGGTGAGATCAGACACATGTTTCAAGGACACCCAGATTTGGACTCTAAAACGTTGCTGCTTTTGTTTAGGGAGCTCTTCAACACAGGAAAGAAAAAAAGGAAAAAAGAAGAAGAAGAAAAAGCAGTGTATTAATCTGTTTTTCCATTGTTCCATAATACACTTTGACTTGTCCTACATCTTTCTTTAACTGAAGCAGAACAAATCTAGGAAGCCCACAGGAAAATTTGTTTGGCTCTTTGTTTGGAAAGTCTCTTTATTTAAAAGAAACAAAATAAACAAAATAAGTCCCAGGACTTTGATTTCAGAGAAACCAGTCTGGCTGCAGAGTAAGAAGGCAAGCTATGGATTGCCCTGCCATGATTGGAATAATATGTGCAAATCCATGACAGAATGAACAGGAGTGGAAATCTAAAGTAAAAAAACTACAATTACAGGGAGCCATGTACTTCAAACAAACAGCCAACACAATTTACATATCATGAAGAAATGCTGTGCTCCTCCTCCCCCCAGCTTTCAGGACAGTATGAAACAGGGAAAAGGATGATTAATACAACATATTCAACACAACTGTGAAGTGGCTTCAGTTTTAATTTTAGGTGAACTGAGTATCTCAAACTGTATCTTGAACACTGCACCTTTTGGGACCAGGGCTATTCCCCTTGGAATCAGAATGTATTCCAGGGGGACAATTTTTGTTTTGGGTAAGGAGCCGGACAGTTCACAGAAGTCTTGGGTAGAAGGGGGGAGTTGCTCCTGATGGATTGCCAAAGGATGGCAAAAAGATTTTCAAGTGTTTCAAGTTTGTCTTTTCATCTAGCTACTGAGATACCCCCAGTCTAAGAGAGACCTTAGCTACTTCTATACTTAATTTTGGCTATATGTGAATACATCTACATTTGCCCTAAAATTTGTCCCTCTTTCATGCTGCCTGGATGTAAGACACACCCCCTCTACCCACAACATGCATCTTTTAGAGATAACCCAGGTGTACATATCCCCAGATTATGGCCAAAAATGGCACAACAGGGTCTGTATCTGTTCAGCCTGTGTCTACAAGACATAGCACAGTGCTGCTGATGGGGCACGTGGCTGATGCTGAATCCAAAACTGTGCTCCAAAAGGCACCACAGAACACAAAAGTATCATGACAGTGCGGGTAGCAGAACAGGTCCCAAAATATAGGCCTCCAGCTTGTTCCTGTGGAGAGTGTAGATAGTCTTTAGTCTGTATTTACTTTTGCCTCTGGATAAATAGGCTGATATTTGCATGGGATATTAGAAAATATTTTATTGTAACAGTGTCTCGAAGTAGAAACCACATTTTGAAAGAGTTCACAAAGCAAAGCAAAGTAAAAAAGTTCTTTCACATTTCCAAGAGAAGCTAAAGTACATGTATTTCTGTCATTACTGAAGCTCACATAACCTGTCTGTGCTGAGCAGTGTTTCACAGCCTAGGAAGAAATAATTTTAGAAAGCCAGGAAGACAATATCAGCCCCACACAATCCTGGAAAATGAATGCCTTCCTCTTCAGAAATCATGCTATTAATCCACATAATCATGCTATTAATCCACATAGACTTTTACAGAGATCCCAAACATATTTGGGACTGAATTAAAAAAAAACAAACTCTTGCTGCTTTTAAGTACGTCCAATACTGCAGGATTCTTTCTGGTTTTAAATAGAAAATCTATATGCATTAGTGGCATTCGACTGCCCAGAAATTGTCTTGCTGAAAACAAAGAAATTTCCAGAAAAGCAAGTCTTTCAGCAAGTTCTCTAGTTCCCACTAAAAACATGGATAGTAAAAAGAAGGGACCACATCCTTTGATGTTCTGTAACAGACAAGCTAGCAGAAATTCAGAATAAAGGTGGGAATAAACAGTGCTTGGCTTAATAAGCCAGGATCCATGAAGCAGTGGGGTGCCTACAGCAGGAGCAATCAGCCATGGAAGCTGCTGATGGAAAATGTAACAGGCAAAATGCACTTGAGCATGGCTGGGGGGAGATGCTGGAGATGAGACCCAAGAACTGGCATTGGTTGCACATCAATCCTTTAGCACTCTCTTGCTCACTGAGATGCAACAGTTCTTTCTTTTTGGGACTTTAAGTTTTTTAACTTCACTGTTTAATGTTAAGAAGGCTATAAATTTTTTATTCTCTACATTTTGCTACGAGAGAAGGAGGTCCTCTGGTTGGAGTTCAGGTTTCACCTCCAGGTAAAGGGCCCTCCCTTCCTGTATTTAGACACACGGCTGTGAGCCCCTGTTAGCCTTGTCTTCTTTGGGCTGGATTGACTCCAGCCAGTAGCCAAACACCCACATAGCCACTTGCTCACTCCCCTTTCCCAAGGGATGGGGAGAAAAATCAGAGGAAGTCAAGAAGACTCATGGGTGGAGAAAAAGACACTAGTGAGTGAAGCACAGGCTGCTCGTGCCAGCAAAGCAGTAACCTGCTGATGGCTGAGTCACACCAGACTAATCTGCAGTGTTCAGGAAGGAGAAAATCAGAATTCCAAGGATCTTAAGGATCTTCATATGTGAGATTTTCCTTTGTTTTTGAGAATCATAGGCAATATCAGAGTTCAAGCATTACATCCACCATCCACCATGGGGAGGATTTAAATTTAGCCCTCCTGTTTACACAAAGGCCATTAGCAGAAGTAGAAGGTAGTGATACATAGGAGCCAGCAGTCATGATTTCATTACCTTTGTTCTCTGTAACTGGAACAGAGTCCAAGCTATTCACATCCTGGAGGCTTGAAAAGGGCCAGCCTTGAGCCAAGCTGAAAACTATTGACTGAAGTCAGCTGGGAGATGACTCGAAAAAGAAAAATGTTAATTAGGAGATATTTAAGAATATTTCACTAGATGCTAAGAAAGCCACAATACCACAATTGGAAAAGAAGGCTGTGATGGTTACAAAAGAACTTGACTTAGTAAGAGTGCAAAATAAGCTAAAAACATAATGAAGAAAGAGAAAGAAATAAGACATGAATGAAAGGATGAATTGATAAAAATTAGTACAGCTGAGGAATAAAAAGCTAAGAAGAGAAACAAAGACAGCTAGAATTTTATGGGTGGCATGTGTAAGAACAAAAAAAAAAAGTAATTTCTTTAATAGACCAAAACAAAGAAACCTGATGATGGTGCTGGTTTATTACTGAAGGGAAGTGGTGGTGGTGCTGCTGTTACAGAGGATGGAGATTTATTTGGGAAGAGAGCCCATGGAGGGCAATTTTTTCCCAACCCTTTCACAAACACATGAACTTGAAGACTTAAATCCTCCCATATATAGACTTCAATCTTCTTGTATCTTTTTTGGTCTCTTTTTTCCTTTCTACACTTAACCAGTAATGCTTGGTACTTTTCCGTTTTCTACCTCAGTGTCATGGGTTGCCCAGCACAAGCCTAGCTCCTTGCTCTATTCATGCAGCCTCCATAGAACTTTCCTGACTTTGGAAGGCTCAGCTGAGTTCAGCCAGCACTCTTTTGATAGAAAACTAACCTGGGCAAGTGTCTGCTAACACCATTTCTTGCTCAGCTTCAACTTATGCCAGGAGAGCCACCAGAGCTCCCCAGATCCATTTGTGATTTCCCTGAGGGCGTGCACCCCAGCATGCAAATTTTGCTTTGGAGAAGGTACTGGGAATAACTCTGGCCAGACAGGCCAGCAGAAAGCAGATCCTGACACCAGTTTTTAGATCCCAAGGCTGCAAGACCACTGTGTTGCTCTCATATCACTAACAGTTGGTTAAGGTGTCACACCAGTGCCAAGAGAACATGGAGGTGCATAAATGAACTGGAAACTGGATAAATTAGGTAGAAATGAAGGTGGAAACCAGTCTGAAGTGATTGTCCTGTACTGCAAGGTCCTGTACACAACCCTGATCTAGTTGGAGCTTTTTCAGTGACTACCAAAAGAAGGAAAACAGGAGATGGAGAGCCTCAGAAACCACACTGGCCAAGGGCACCATGTGAGTCCCACGGGCAGCGGCTGGATGTTATCTCCTCTGTGAGTTGGTGTTGTGGGTACTGTTCCTTCCCACAGAATCCTGTAGGAACCTTCCAAATCTCCTAATCACCCAGTTTCTACTTTCTGTGGCACAGCACAGTTCACAGGGCAGAGGAGGGGGGAAAGGTCTATTTGGCTGATGAGACAGGACCTCCCCAGCACACATTTAGAGGGCTGGACCTCACACAGAGGCCAGCCACAGGCTTTTCTGTGCTCCCTTGGCAGAAAGCAGAGGTTTGAGTAGAGATCTTTGCACCTCATAAGACTCTCAGGCTCTCCTGCTGAAACAGTTTTTATTTGCTTAAATTAAATACTTTTCTGGACAGGACTGAAAAAGTGGAGATTCAAAGATGAGCTGTGAGAATAACTAAAGGCTATTTGCAGTTAAATTAAGGCAGAGAAAGCTGAAATTTTATGTGCCTACCCACCTAGGCCCATCTGTTATTGGAAGGTGCCTCTCCTCCGAGATACTGTTAGGAATTTCCATTGAAATAAATTCAGAAAACAAGGACCACAATCCTATTAAACATGACAGACATCATCTGAAGGGATTGACCATGCCTGGAAACCAGGCTTTGCAGAAGAACAGGTTTGGGTTTATCTCCCACTGTGTTCTGCCGGGGTAGGAGGCCTTGTAAGGATGCTAAACAGAGAATCCCAAGAGGACCACAGTAATCCATTCTAGTCTTATCACACATGGTAGAGGATAATAAACTAAACAATTCACCTAGCAATACCTTTCACTCAAGTAACCTCCCACCGTTTTTTTAACATTTAGTAGATTTTTAGATTTGCAGGATCCTACCTGGTTTACACTCAGAAATATTCCCAGTTATTTCCAGCTTCTCCAGGCAAGCTCCCTTCCCTCCTCTCTCTCTGGCAGCTTCACTTGCTGTTCCAAAGACAATGCATTTCTTCATTAAGGCTTTGAAATTCGGAACAATAAGATAAAAGAAAAATATCCTTGGGTTTGGACTAAACCAAAGAGAAAACTGAGGAGAGCCTTGCCAGGAATATTGGACAATTTTAACAGATTACCTAGCTGGAGGCTCAGGGTGCCAAAGAAGGTAAATAACACAGCTGGCTGTCTCCTTTACAATTGTCTACGTTGGACTTATAAATCACCACATGATAAAGAGAGCGTTTCTGAAATTCTGGAGGGAAGAAGGAAAAGAGAGCTATAAAAACGAGCCAATTTTTTACACTTTCACATTAGCAAAGGTGTTCAAAGCAATTAATCTGAATTAAATACCCAGAAGGAATATTGCACAGCCCATGGGTGAAGTCCAAATCAGCTGTGCTGAGAATGGAATGGAAAAATCTCAGAGTGGTAGGCACCACCCCAGAAATGCATGGAGCACATAAACCCTGCTGACACGTCGCAGGGTCCCAGTAAAGACCCTTCTTTGAAAAGGATCTTTTTGGACTGACAGTCACTGGGGGCTTTTTGGTGGGCGAGAATGATTTTTCATGCATCCTACACTCTTGGCACCTTCACAGCCATTGTTCACTCCAGCAGAAGTTTCCTCTCCTCTGAAATGAAAAATTTGTCTGTTTTTTAAAACCTCAGGGTTGGTGTGTAAGAGAAGTTGGTCAATAAACCACATAACTTAGCCTAACTTCTCCCTTTTCAGTGACAGATGGACTTACTAATGTGGAAATGTCATGACTACATAACAGCCCCAATCTTCATTAACATTTAACAAAGAGTAAAGAATACTTTATGCCATTGGCATAATTTCCATACTCTCAAGGACACCGAAAGAACAAAGCAAAATTCTCTTATTAATTTCATATGCTGATGCCTACTCAAGTACCCTGCTTTTCTACTGTGCCTGCAACTCCCCTCTGAATCAACAGGTAATACCTACCTCATAAAAGGCACAGTAAAAATCACAAGCCAAAATATCCATATCCTCTATAACCAATATATATCCAATAACCCATATTCTCTGGTGGATAATTCACCAGAGATAATTTTGCCCTTAAGTCCTCAAATATCCTGGCTTACTATGTCTACAACAGCTTTATAACAAGGAAAGATCTTCATTTCTTCCAAAGAAAAACTTTCAACTGAATTTTAAAGAAAAAGGGGAAAGACTACAAGGAAAAGCACTATGGGAATCAGAAACTGACTAAGGTAGGGAAACTAGTTAAAGCTAGAAAATAAATAAACCTGAAACATTCAATTTTAGGCCATTCTACAAAATGTAGGTGTCAAAGGGCAGGGATCTGAACAGCAGATTTATGCAGGGACATGCTCAGGAGAAGCTTATTCACATAAGATATGGGACCACATAAGATATGGGACCACACAAGATATGGGACTACATAAGATATGGAACTGTGAAAGAGGAGAAGATTATTGCTAACATGCCAGAAACAGGACTGAATGCGGAACTCTGAAATACAGCATACATTACAAAAAAAAAAAAACAAAAACAAAAAAACCCCCTATGGGTTTCTCAAAAGTAAATAAATATACATAAAATTGATAGTTGTAGCTTTAGTACCCAAGCAACAAAATGTGTAGCTAACCAGATATTGGAAGGAACAAAGTCCCACAGTTATTACAAAATTGTAGAAGTGTTTTAAAGACAATGCCATTTATGGACACTAGAGGTTACTAGCCTGTAACCCAAGAGGAATATTTTTGTTTTGAATTGGTTGTTTTGGAAGAAAAGAAGCAATTCTTATGGTTGTATTTGAGCCTGGAGATGGCAGTGAAGGGATTCAACTTTTTGTTGGCTTTGGCTTACTGTGTTGTACTAAGTAAATTACTTAACTTTACTCTGCCAGTGTCCTTTAAATGATAATCATCAGTGGCTTCTATCCATGCAAACTTCAGAGTGTACTGCAAATCATTTGGTTGTCATTTATGATCAGTATCAGGCTGGCCATAATGAAATGTCCCCTTTTTTATGCCATACTACTTGTATCTAAAGAAATAACAGTAAGGATAGCAATCATGGTGTACAGAGGTCTGCAGACTCTCCATCTGTCCAATTCATTCTTTCACAAAACAAACCAAAAAAAAAAAAAAGGTCAGTTAATTTTGTTGGTAGTGTTGTTGTTGCTTACTTTCAGAGTAGCTGAGGCAATACACTGAGTTAGCCATCTCTGAGGCAAGGTACCTGACAGGGCTCAATAGGCAAAACAGAAACGTATGGGAAAAAATGGAATTATTTTATTTCGGGCTTGGGTTTTTTCTGTTAGTATTCAGGTTTATTTACTTTACATTTCTTCTACTGCCGTGTTGCAGCAATTTTTTCTCACCTTCCCTTCTCCCATCCCAGCCAAGACTTCTGGTGGCCTTTTGTCACAGACGTATTTTATGAAAAATCCTTTTGCTAGGATCTTTTCTCCTGAGAAGCTGAGAGGCCTCAGAAATTAAATGTAAACAATGATTATAGCTGCTGTGGAATGCACAGGTACATCTTTGATTGGTCTCATGTGGTTGTTTTAAATTAATGGCCAATCACAGTCCAGCTGTCTCAGACTGTCTGGTCAGTCACAAGATTTTATTATCATTCTTTTCCTTCCCTTTCTAGCCTTCTGATGAAATCCTTTCTTCTATTCTTAGTATAGTTTTAATATATAATTTTCTTTTAATATAATATACAAGATGAATTAATAAATCAGCCTTCTGAAACATGGAGTCAAGATTCTCATCTCTTCCCACATCGAGGTTGCTAACAAATTCAACAGTCTTTCTCCTCTCCTGTCCCAGGGGTGTTCCTAACAGCCTGTTAATTCAGTAGAAATCCTGTGTTGACAAATTCCCTGTTGGTGCCATTGTGAAATACTGAATAGCAGCAGAAACTTCTGAGCAAATAGTTGGCTCAAAGTCAGAAAGCTTTCTGTTGAACTCAAGATGCCTGTGAGTGACCAAAAAAAAGAAAAAGGAGACATTGGTTTTTGCTCCAGTCACAGCAAACTGTTAATTGACCTAGGGATTACTGCAGAAAGGAAGGGTAAAATCTAATGCAAAATAAGAGGCATATCCCTATTCTTCTCAAACAAGCCACTCCTCCATCTCTTCAGGCCTTCTTTATCCCTTAATGACTTGCTTATTTATTTAATCTGTGCATTGTAGTCTCATTTCACACTTCTCAGAGCATCCTAACCTGGGAGATCATTCCAATTCTTTGTCAGAAAACCAGCAAACACTAGAAAAGCATTGGTATTTTCTAAAAAGATCAATATCTGCCTTAGGTTTCAGGTGAATCTGAGTAGCTATTCTACAAGCAACTCAAGTTTTTGTTGCATTGAGCCCTTTTCATCCAGTTAGCAAATGCCAGGAGCCTGCCTGACCTGTGGGCAGCTTAGTGCTCAGACAAACACACATGGTGTGCCAAAAGGACAGAAGGACAAGCTCCCCTTCCCTTCTCTAACAGTCTAGTTTAGGGTGACAAAAACCACTCCCACTCTTCTCTCAAAAGTAAAATGCCAGAGGATTGGGGTGCTCCAAGCCAATTGAGAAGGGCTTTTTCAATGATATAGAACACATGCTTTGAATTAGAGCTCATATGCAAAAATAGGAACTGGAAATCACAATGTTTCACTAAAAATGTGAGTATGAAGTATAGGCAACACTGTGAGATTTTTTTTCTTTTTGCTTTATTTTTCTTAAACTAAATCTAGGAAAATCTACCCAGAACATTTCAACCCCATTTCTTACAAAATATAAGTCCACTTTTCCTCTCAGCTCTGTACTCCACTCTGTGAGACCAAATCAGCCTTGTTTCCCTCAGGGTTACACTTTTATACACACATAATCTGCTACTGATTTATGTAACAGGAGGCAGAGCTCAAAATCATACTTCCAGCTGCCCTTTTCCCCAAGTGTTAAAGCTCAGTGCAGCCCTACAGAGACATTCCCCTCAGCACAGCTTCCCTACAGAGAGTTCTGTGACTTCCAGATAAAGGGATTTTCACTCACCAGCTTGGTTCTGGCTTTCCATTTTGCTCTGAACAACAGCAAACCATTGAGCAACTTCTTCTATGCCACAGCACATGTCTCAGTTGAGATGGCCATGATACAAAGATATCACCACACAATTTCAGAAAGCCTCAACCCATACAGAGCAGCACTATCACACTTCAGAAGGCTGCAGGCATCTGCCCTTCTTGTTCTTCAGCCCAGCCTTTTACACCCCTCATGTTGATGCCCTGCCCCTGTGTGCCCTCTGTTCCCTTTGGTGGTGGGTCAGTGCCCTGGGCACTCCATGGCTCACTGCTGTCAGTGCTGCTCACCTGCTGCTCACAGCTGCACCCACTGGGGATGGGGCTCAGCCACAGCCCCATCCCAATCACCACAAACTCTGTGCCTGCACTTCCAGGCTTTCTGCTGTTCAGCACTTGGTCTCAGACTAAATCCTGACATGGAAAATCAGAGTGGCCTCAGGGTAGCTGCCACAGGGGCTGCTTTGGACACCCACTCTCCACAGGCTTTATTAGGGATGGTGGCAGTTCCTGGCTGGACAGATGCCAGTGGGATGCTCCTTCCCCAGAAAGCCTCTTGCCTTCCCTCTGGTCCTGTTCAACCTCATGCAGCCACTGCTGTGCTGTCTACATGATGGGCCTAAACCACTGCAGGAAGGTGTGAGACTAAAGCCAGGGAGGCAGATTTCCTGTAGTTCAGCCTTAAAATCATATTCCCTTGTGAGAATATACAGAAAATGCAGGAAAAGGAGGTGCTCACCTGCAAGGGCAGCATTACCAGCCTCAAGAGCAGCTGCCCATTTCCTCCAAAGAAAACAGCAACAGTGTGGATGGAAGCATCCCACAGACCAGTTGATGTAGGTGAAGAGCTGCACAGAACCAGCAGCTCAGGCTGGAAACCTGGCTGGATTTAGAGGGACACTATGCCCCGGGAGGATGGGCAAGGGACACCTTACTGGCATATCTCCACTTCTTTCAATAGGCCCAGGGACCTTACAAACACCAAGGGAAGATGGAGTCCACCCTTGCTCAGCTGAGACCACCATTTGAAGGCAACTAAGGACCTAAGCTGACGCCCTCCTCCCATCCTGAGCTGCCTTAACTTCAAGCAAGATCCTGTGGTGCATGCAAACTAAAAATTCGCATCACAACAACATTAGAAACTATTAAAAGAGTGAAAATGAGAGCCTGGCAATACCACCCAGACAACAGAGTTATATTACAACACTTACTCTGAGAGTAATAACTTCAGGGTTGGTGCATGTGAAGCATTCTCCACCCCAGCCCCTCTCTGCATGGGAGTAGTGAGCAAAACATCATGAAAAATACATTTCATCTCTAATGATCTGCATATGTGAATGGCAGAGCTGGAAAATCGTGTGGGCACGCTCTGCCTGACAGAAAAGCAAGCAAGACTTATTCTCTGCTCTGGACAGAGTTCAAAAGCTGGTGAACAATCAAGATGCAACTTATCAATCCTTTTTTCAATTAGTCAGTCCATTGTGTGAGAAAGGAGAAGATAAAACCAGGAGTTCCTTTTTGTTTTCTGCACATATGTCATGACTCTTTTCATTGTCATCAAAGAACCTTCATCAAAACTTTCCATGCTCTCCAACAGAACCTCAGGGTGGAACACACCTCTGAGAGAAAAAATAACTGCATTTCACTCACCATTCACAGTCAGTTTCAACTGCAGCGAATTCCCAGTGCTTCCATCTTCTCTGAGCCTCAGTGAAATACACAGACAGTGAGAAATTTTAACCTGCAGCTAGTTCTGTAGCAGGGTCAGCTGTGTGGTAATTCCCTTCTAAGACTTGTATTTTAGTGGAGCAATTCCAGCAAGGCCAAAATATAGTCTCAGATACATACTTCAGCTATTTTCTAAGGGGAACCAGAGCACAGGTCCCTGTATTGGAAAGGAAGGGAAGAGAAAAGCCATGCCCATCCCAGTCCAGGGGGAGTACTGCTCTCACTCTCCTCCAAGCTTCTGCTGCTTCTCCTTCATCTTTCACTCTGAGAATGATTGCCTTCAAGAGGCAGGTCATGTATTTGCTGCTGTCAACCTGAATAATGACTACTTTCTCAATTTTGAAGGACAGCAATACTTTTTTATGTCAGAATGCTAAGAAATCACACATTACTCCTCCAAAATCACTCAGAATCAATATAGGAGTAACAGCTTTGGGAGAATTTTTTCCTTCTGATGTTCAAACTTTCAGCAGAAACTTTATCAAATCTAGGAGAGCTAGGAACATTGCCGTCTTCTTGTTTGGGGTTTGGGGTGGTTTTGTTGGTATGGTCTGGTGTTAGCAGCTAAGGCTCAAAAAAAATCCACCAACAGCGAAAAACTCCATAGCATTAATAACTAATGGGCAGGGCTTGTAACAGAGGGGAAAGACAATAAAAAACAGACCAAAGCAAACCAAACAAAAAAGCCCACCCTACAAAACTTCATGAGGAGAAAAGTAGACATTAAAAAAATCTAACTTGTGGCTGGTTCATAACAGGAGTGCACTTGTCAAAAATTGCCTTGTTGATAACCAGATACTGCACTTAGGTCCTTGCAGTGTACTGGAACAGAGAGAAACCATTCAGTTCTCTTCTCCTGAAAGTCTAGAGACACATCACAGGTCTTGTGTAAGAAGGAATAAATGTGAATGGAAAGCTGGATAAATTAAATATTACATGCAGGTCAGGTACCATTGCGGGGTGTTTTCTGCCTTTTTCTAAAAATCAGCTCTGGAAAATGCTTTTGATCTTTTCAGGGATGAAAGAGGGAGGGGAAAAGGCAGGAAGGCAGGCAAGAAGGCAGGAAGGCAGGAAGGCAGGAAGGAATGGAAATTCTTTAGTCTGCCATCTTTAACAGTGGTGGCACCAGTCTGTGCCATGAGGACACAAGAAGGCATAAGCCAAACCCAGAACATTTGTTTCATTTGTTTATGACATAATTCCTTTCCTGGAGACCAGCAGCAGCTTCTGGGATCCACAGTCAGTATCAGCACCAGTGGCACTGCAGGGTAAGCTGCTGGCAGGTGAACGTGGTAGAAACCAATCACCTGTATGAACTGTGCAGTTGCAGCTCCATTACAGCGAGGATGCTTCCAGCTCACTTTTCCTGATACTGAACTCCAGCAAACACCAACCTTGCATGTGTTTGTAGTGCTCTGGCCCCTCTAACTCACCATCAAGTGCTGCATGTGGCTTCAGAGCCCAGAGACCATCAGCTTCTCTGCAAGCTGCTGCCCGAGGTGGTGTCACTTTCTAATAGAATGGGGACTGGCTCAAGCAGGGTTACCATTACTTTAATTTAAATAGCAGTCAGCATTCACCACGCAGACTGGTAATACCATGCACCTGTAACAAATGTAACAGCCAAATACCTGCACACTGTGTGTCCTTCAAGGAAAAAGATATGCAAAAATCTGTAGTTCAAAATACAGATCCACTCCAGTTCAAAGTACAGATGGTATCTGAGCCAAATGGGCTCAGGTTTCTGTACTCACTGCCAAATAGAAGCTTGAAAGCAAGTTGAGAATTGGCACAGGAGATTTATTATGGGTTACCTCTAATATAGATTTTATATTTAAATTACATCATTGGTATCTTTTATTAATCTAAAGAAATCAGCCTCAGGTTGAGACAATTCCCTGCTCATCCTCTTTTTATATAATTACTGTATAATGAAAAATCTAACCACACACAGGTGGTGGGGTCCAGGTCTCCCTCATCCACATGAAAGGTCAGAACTCTAGGACAGAGCTTTTATACACTTCATGTTTTGAAGCCTTTCCAGTGGATGCACAGACCCATCTACAGCCATTTTTTAAACAAGGCTATTGTCTGCAAGTTTATAAAAGTCAATATCTTCCTTCCCTTTCACCCTTGTCAAGCCACAGCGAGAGGATTAAACCCATGCATCCTGTGTAGGTGGCACAGAGCCATGTCCTTGCATCTGGAACTCAGATTTGTGTGTATGGTGTTACCACCCCAACAGGAGCTGCAGACCACTCCTCCTTGTCCTCTAAAACTGGGTACACTCAACAGTAAAGACTCTTGTTCATCAGGAAGGGAACCACTGGTTGGAACTGTCCAGCCTCAAGGATTCTGGTCATGGACATGGCTGTCTGTACAAGAGAAAAACAAATTCTGAGATAACAGTAACACCTTTCTTTGAAGTGTATCCTGATATGGCAATTAAAAGCAGCTAATTGCTGAACTTCTCCAGGCATTGCTGAACTAATTACAGTTACTCTGATCTAGAAACAACCACAATCTCTTTGGGCACATCCTGATTTAATGCCCCAAATCAGTCTGTTTCTGCCTCTGCCCACACACAACAAGATCTGCCCTGTGTTGAATTTCATTATTAAAAGGCAAGGAGGAGCTCTAGATGTACCAGATCAATCTCTGATTTAATCAGAGTTCATTTTTCAGTTTCATTGGATCAGTCTCATGTGATTTAGCCAAGGGACACAGAGGTGACACAAGCAAAGGCAGAATTCTAGGTGCATGGGAAGTGCTGAAGCCAAACAGGGAAATTTTACAGAGTACCAAAGGCCACTGCTGCTGTGTGAGGGCTTGGCAAGGGCTGCATTTCTTTTTAAGCATCTTAATAACATCTTGCTCCTGCTTTAAGAGCCTAAGTCCTTAAAGGGATGTAGGATGCTTCTTTTTCAAGTGACCTGCATTCAGCTGATGCTTTTTCCTGGCAGCAAAATGTCTGGTGCATATTCAGTGAGGCTGTGTCAAGCCTGTGTGCTGCTGCATGTGTCTGGTCACAACAATTTGCAGAGCAAGCTGCTGAAAAATTGAGTTACAAATCCAAGGCTTGTATCATTTTGCTGGATGCTGACAGTGACTATGTCTAGACCAAGTATCTACCTGAGAGGCCACCATGTAATCATACAGTGGTTTGGTTTGGAAGGGACTTTTAAAGGCCATCTAGTCCAGCCCCCTGCACTGAGCAGGGACAGCTTCAAACAGACCAGGCTGCTCAGGGCCCCATCCAGCCCAATCTTGAATGTTTCCAGCCATCCACACCTTTCTGGGCAGCCTGTGCCAGTGTTTTACAGTCCTCTTCTAGTTTAAAACTAGCCCCTTGTCCTATCACAACAGGCTCTGCTAAAAATTTTGTCACCATTTTTCTTATAATGCCCCTTTAGGTACTAGGAGGATTCTGTAAGGCCTCCCCACATCCTTCTGCAGGCTGAACAACCCCAACTCGCTCAGGCTGCCTTCACAGGAGGTGCTCCAATCCATCTTCGGGGCCCTGCCCTGGACTTGCTCCAACAGCTCCTCATCTTTCCTGGGGACCCCAGAGCTGATGCAGCCCTGCAGGTGGGGTCTCACCAGAGCAGAGCAGAGCAGAGGGGCAGAATCCCCTCCCTGGCCCTGCTGCCCACGCTGCTTTGGATGCGGCCCAGGACACGTTTGGCTCTCTGTGCTGGGAGGGCCCAGGGCTGGGTCATGTCCAGCCTCTCCTCCCCCAGCACCCCGAGCCCTTCTCAGCAGGGCTGCTCTCCATCTGTCCATCCCCAGCCTGTGCTGATACCAGGGATTGCCCTGATCTGGGTGCAGCACCTTGCACTTGGCCTTGTTAAACCTCCTGAGATTCTCTCAGGCCCACTGGGGGAATCAGTCAGTACTGATTTCTGACGACTGGCATGTGAACTTCAAATTCCAGTTCTCAGCTAAGGCAAGCAGTTCTTCAAGGCACAAGATCCACATTTGGATACCTGAATGCATTTTTTTTTCAAGCTCCAGAAGTTTAAAACATTAATGGGTTGAGCAGTAAGCTCTCCAGGGAAGAGCAGCAAGCAGGTAAGTATCTGAGGGGAGTTTATTAGTACAGCTATATTTTGTTTGGGTTAGTTTTCACAGAAGTTTGACCAAAAGGTGGGGTTTTCCTTTCAGCCTTTGGAACAGCTTAACTCCAATATTTATAATAAAATACCTCAGCTGATTCATGACTGACAGGAACTGGTTGTCATTGCTGGTGCACTCATAAGTTTCAGCTCAGTGAATCCAATAAGCTTCCTTCATCTGCCTGCAACTGGAATTCTGTTTGTTCACCAAGGAGAAAGTTCATTATACCTCTGACTGAGAAAGCGTTTTTAGACCATTTTAGAATCTTGCTGTGGGCTCTGTTTCCAAAGACACACGATTAGGATGTCTCTGTGCTTTGGGATCACTGTGCAAGGTTAGCAAGCTTACTAAGAGGAGTCAAATAGAGCAGAGGGGTTGCAATGTGAAAGCAAAGGCAAACAGACTAGAAACTGCTTCACATCTGATGCGGAATGAATAAAAATTGAAAACACTAAGCGATGGCTGTATTTCCTTTCCCAGGAATTGCAGCAGTTGTGTTTGCATGGAGCACCAGTGGCACCTAGTGACCGTACCTAGAAGATCCCCTCGAATGGGTGCGGGCACAGAAAGCCTCAGTGCAGACTGGGCCGGAGCTCACATCACTGCCCTGCTGCTGGTGGTGGCTGCAAAGCTGCTCTAACCTCCGGCAGCAGCACTGGAGCTCGGGGGCCAGACGCTGTAGCCCTTTTACAGAAGATGCTATCGTGTCTTGCCCAGTGCAATAGTGAAATCCTCCCCAGCTCTGTCTGTCGCAGCAGCCTGGAGGCTCAGCAGCAGTGTGGCACAACTTGCCTCTGCCACGATGGCAGAAGCATCACCTCTTCAGCAACAAACACTTTGTGGAACAAACACTTTCCAGTCTGGACAGAAATCAGTGACTCAGTGCTGGCTGCTGGGCACAGAGAACGTGTCCAGCAGCACCGAGTCACCTGGCCCTCTGCCAAGCAGACAAGAGTCCTTTTGTTCCCTCTGGAGAGAGGCCTCTTCTCCGAGAGCACTGGAGGCCAGACTGAACAGTATTGTTGTAACTGGGTGAAAAGTTTACCAGTGCAGGGGAAACAGTATAAAAATTATCATACACAGTAATTTGGAGTTCAAAAGGGCATTATGTATGCCCAATGTAAGTAGTGTGGGAACAAGCAGAAGACAGTCAGGTCTGTACATTGCTGCAGATAAAACAGAGCAATAGACCTACATTCATTAAAAGAAAAAGAAAGTAAAAAGAAATCTAATTTCATTAAGAGATGTCATCAGAAGACTAAGAGAAGCTGCAATTATAAGTCACAGCTGGGTAAAAAAATTGTACAATTTCTGACACTCTTTTTGGTGCCTGGAACTACAGGTTCATACGTTGTAAGGTTCCACTCAGCTCTCCTCTCCCTGAGCACCTGTGACTGGTTGCTGGTGAGTTGTAAACCTTTGGCCTATCAAAGTCTTAACATTGGACTTCTATGCCTATGCTGGGTGGTTGCTAGAGACCTTTCCTACTTTTCCTAAGAACAAAGTTACTTTCTTCTTGCTGGCTGAACACCTTCCACAGCAGTCCTTGTGATGTGTCTGCACGGACTGGCACCTGCCCTTCACTCTGGGTTTGTACCCATGTGTCATCTGCAGCAGCTGGAATGGTTAGGAAAGGAAAGCAGGGTGGAGGAGCCATCATGGACAGTGAGCAGCAGGAGCAGAGCAACACCACTGCTTGTGCCCAGAAGGGGGTGAAACCTGCCTGGGAATGACTGCCCGTGAGCCCTTCATCACTGAACAGGCCGTGTGATGCATTGCATCTGGGGTTTTCAGCATGTCTGACCCTCTGAGGGCCTGGGAGGCTTTCCAGTCCATTCCCACCTTCTTCCCCTTTGGAGGATCCCTCCAGCTAAGTCCCTTGTCATGTCCCCTGCAAGGGGAGGCCAGTTAGCCTGGAAGGGAGGAATCACCATGAGTTGGAAGCTCAAGTGGAGCCCACAGAGGCAGTCCAGCACCCAGCAGGAACCACCATGACAGCTGCAGCCTCAGGTTCACATTTTGTGGTGTTTATTATTCTTTTCATTCTTGGCCATGTCTCCATTATTGTTGTTCTTTCCATGTGAAGGAGGAAATTCTGCTTATGAACCAGTGTTTGTGGTCCCTGCTGTGCACACAGCTGCCCAGATCAGCACCCTGCTGTGGGTGAGCTGCTGGCCCAACATCCAGCTCACCTCTGTGTGGTGTACTCAACCCAGACAAAACTGGATGACTGCCCCAAGGGAAGGCTTGCCATTCTCTGATGTGCTGTGTTCCTGCAGGACTCCATTCTTGGCCCTTTCCAACCATTAGTTGCCAGAGAAAAGACACTGGGCTACGTCAATCAGCATGGTTATCCTTATCTTCCTGAAAACTCTCATCAAACACTCAGACAATGAATACCAGCAAGGGTTGGGAGTCCACAAAGGCAAAATACAAGCCAAACAGAGAGAAATAGCTGCAAAACTATTGAGTCCTGAGATGCAGAAAGCATTTGTCTTTCCTGATGCAATATTCAAAAAATGAGGAAAGGATCAAAAAATTTCCCCATGACACCAACAAATATAAAACATCAGAAAACCAACAAGCAAGAACAAAAACCCATACACATCCATGAGAGGAGGGCCTTTTAGATAGCTCAGTGTGAAGTGAGCCACAGTGAACCTCATCAGAGGGCTCTCCACTGGCATCTCCCCTCTGCCAGGGCAGAGCAACCACTGGGGTACAAAGTGGGCAGACAGTACCACTGCAGGATGTGCGCCTTGCTAGCATCAGGCCAGTCCATGACCACTTTGAACACAGCAAAGATAGCATGTCATGGATTTGTTGTTTAAAATTTAAAAACCTAAAAAGCCACACAGACACCAAGGAGTTTCCTTTCCCTCAGAACTTCTTGTACCTTTTGCCTGGACGAGTCGATCCTTCCCTCCTCTCAAGCTCTCCATCCACACGCATTGCCTCTGGTGCCACCACCACGCCTGCCTGCTGATTTGTGGCAAACCAGTGTGGTTTGATACAGTTTTATCAGAAAAAGACTTGGAAGCATTTGTTGTTCTTTCTAAACCTGTGGTGAGCCAGCAAGTGCTGTGTGCTGCTTGTAGGTCAAAGCACAGCTGAGATGGCATCCTGCAGGCTGGGGGAGGCTGGGCCTGAGCATGGTCCGACCCTGCAAACCACTTCTATGTCCTAAACTGTGTCAAATATCTCAAATCAGCCCATCAGCCAGTGCAAGCCCTGAGGGCTCTTCATTGGGAAAGGGTGTGAGAGGAGACCCTTTCTTCACCCGTGCATTTTCCTGCAGTGCGCTGGATTCCCCCCTCCCACAAAGGAGCCCACCTTCCCAAGGCCACTGTTAACACAGACGTGTGCAAAGGTGTCTGAGCAGCTTCTGGCTGCCTGAGAAATCAGTCACCTCCCCAGTCCCTGCTGGCTGATGGCACACAGCCTGAGGGTGCTTGCCTGGCATGACTGCGCATCTCAGATCACTGGCAGGCCTCTAGGACAACCCCCTGCCTTGAGTGAATCTTTCACCAATTAAACACAAGCAAAATTGGAGCAAATGAAGCATTGACTAGAATAGGGATGCATTTGGATGTTTTCTATCTCTTCATACTTCAGTGGAGCTGTTGTCAGATGATCCTGGCTCCCTGCCACTCAGCCAGGTGCTACTACTGCCCATGGATGGGCACAAGATAACTCCTTGCAAGGAAGGTCAAGGAAAACTACAGTACAGTGAAACAACTCACCTTATTTCTGTATGAAATATTTCAAGCAGTTTTAAATAGATGTTGTGAAAGTTTGATACAGATTTTAAGTCTTGAATTTTGAAAATTACCTTTTACCTGAGTTGGAGATGTATGGGGCTATGTAAAAGGCTGCATTTTACTTTTGCATGAAAGAATGTTTTGCTGCCTTTCTAGTAACCACTTAGGTTGCTTTGAATGGAGGTAGGATTTTTGTGATTTACACAAAATTGAATTTGCACAATAGCTGCAGTTGTGGATAAAACCAATTTTTGCTAACAACAATTCTGAAAAATTTATCTCTTCTATCTGCTATTTTTACCCCCAAAGCGTAGACAATTTCTCATAATCTCTGAATAGCTGTGGACCTGTTTCCACTTGCAGTGTAAGTGCCTGCAAAATGGAATCAATTGCCTGCCCTTTGAAAGCTTTCATTTGATGATGGTGAAACATATGCTCAGAAGTAAAAGTCAACATGATCCTATTAAAATCCTTAAAAAAAAAACAAACCCAAAGGGAAAAAAACCCCAAAACCAAAACACACCACCAAAAGAACTCCAAAAAACAAAACTCTAGGAATTTTAAAAGCCCCCAACAAACAGAAATGTCATTTGGTCAGATGGAAGAGAGCATTTGAACCAGAAGGCTCAAGGAGAATAAAGTGTTTACAGAGCAGATTCCCACCATCATGCTTGCCAGCACTCAGTGCTGCGATGCCACTCTTCCAAGCACAACTTCCTTCATCACTAGACCTCATTTTCTCAAGGGATTGTTTAAAGAAAAATAATGGGAAACTTCTCTGGAGTTCCCTGGTTCTCTGAGCCTCATCTTAATGTTCTGTCTCAGTACTAAGCAATGAAGTTGTTTTTGCTGTATGTTCCAACAGTATAGCAGGTAGAGAGTGAATATCCTTTGAGGTACAGAAATGTACCTTTGAGGTAGCTAACATGACACACTATTTTCTCATCAAGTAGTACTTTAAGAGAATTTCCTGCAGCAAACACCATCAAACTAATGCACTGAGCAGCTGTGGTTCCTTCACCTCACTCCTAACAGCCCAAGACCTGAATGCACACTTGTAAATTACTATTAGTTCTGAATCATTAGAATGTGTTGTTCTTTCCCCAGAGCTATATCCATGCATAATTTACAGATTTCCCACTGCTTACTTCATAAAATGTTGAAAATCCATGCACATACTTGGACCATTTTAGCAGGTTTTACAGACTGACAGTCCTTTTATTTGAATGGGTTCAGCATACAGCCGTGTGATACACTGAAGCTAAGAAAAACTGGGGAGGATGATTCACAGGAAAATTTTTGAGAAGTCCATTTCTTCTAATTCAGTGCAAAACAATTCACATACAGTCAATAATCAGAGATTGAATTCTACATTATTTTAAATTTACTTAGTGCTGTAAGTAATCATTAGTGACAATACTACTATTGCCTGGAAATAAGGCAGGGGCAAGATCTGACCTACATCTGTTTTATAATTATAGTGTTCATAGTTGTATATTACTTTATATGCATACACTTATATGAAACAACAGCAAAATAAAACTGTTCCCACAACATTGAACAGAGTATATTGTACAGCTTATAAGTTATGGTATACAGTAAATCTGGTGTCACATACTATAGGTTATGGAATACATTCATAGACAATGATATATATTAATTTGCAAATTTAACAAAGAATTTTTAAAGCAAGTAAGATATTACATACAATGGTGCTGATTCATTATTACTGCAGTTTAAAATATTGGCCCTTTCATGCCACAGGAAACTTGGAATCAAGGTAATGCATCACAGTCAGTACATACCATCTGACAGAGCTGCAATGATTTAAGAACAACCTGAATTTCTTGGAGTTCGAGTACTTGAATTTGCAGTCCTGAAGTTGAATGATGTAGGTTTAGTTTCTCTGTCTGGCTCTGTTATATACATATAAATATTTGTCGTACAGTATTTATCAGCTCTGCTTTTTGATTTGGAAATAAATACTCAGTTTATCACTTTCTTTCACACCACAGAGGAACCAAGACATGGAAGCCCGAGGGCACATCCCACTGACATGGTGGCTGATGTGTTGGCTTTTAATGGGAAGTGGCACTCTAAGTATCTAATCACTCTATTTATAGAATTTAAACCCCTAAACTACTTTGGAACATTCATATATTTTACCTACTGCTAAGCTGGCAAATATTATTTAACTACAAGTCTAATCTAGATAATAGCTTTTAAATCCATTGAAGCCAAGATGCATCAGAATATTAATCATACAACTATACAAATAGTTGTACCTAATTCCTAATTTCATAGTGCTGCAACTCTCCAGCAGTAAGTAACAGAAATGTATGTATGTACACCTGTAACAGAGAAAGAGCAAACCTATGTTGTGGATGGATTTATGTCTGCTGTTCTCATGCTCAATGTTTAGGTTTATATTAAAAATAGTATCAGCAGAGAATTGCTGTGGGAAGAGAAGCACAACATGCTGCTCAAGAATATCTGAAGCCAGATGTCACAAAGTGACACTTTTAATTGCTAGGGCTGCTTGTGCTTCTGTTTGTGGTGGCTTCTCCAGCTACTCCCAGAGTATGATGATGAGGTCGGATGGGGAAGCTGCTTAACAGTGACAAAAACTGTTACACCTGTCTGCTGCACTGGACAATTGGTCCTTTGAACTCAGCTAGACTGGAGGCAGCCGTGGGGTCTGAGGGGTTAAAGGCAGCTGGTGATTTAATGTCTGAGTTAGACCTTAAGAAACAGTATGCTTCACATTGTAAATTAATATTTATTTTACACAGGACCAATAGGGTGCCAGAGTGCATCTTCACTAATCTATCCCATAACATCATGGAAGTACAATTTTCAAAGTCACATATTTATATATCTGGTAACCACTTTTGTCCCTGTTACTTAACTAGCAATTAGAAATGCTTTGGGACACACATACACATGCACACATTAAAAAAAAGGCAATACAAATTCTTTTGTTGCTGTCAGATATAATGAGTATCAGCACATCATCGTTTCCTTGTCCCGCTGCTGCCACTGGCAGATTTATTGAAACTTCTGCTCATTTGTGGGAAGTGTACTGTTGGTGTTCTTTCAGTGGGGCCATATAGCCCTAAATTCCTGGCTGTGGCTGACTTTCGAAGAGGCTTGACACTGGGGAAAGGATTGAAGACTTGTGGCTTTGGGTTCCCAGGCTGGGGTGATTTAGCCAGGTTTCCACTGTCTCTGGATGAAGTGGAAGACTCTGATAAACATGGCTGGCTGGACCGACGGGATGTTGGCTCCACATCAGTTTGGGTATCTGAGGTGAGTTCCAGTGCTTCCAGTTTTAGCTGAACCATGGACAGGTTTGTACCGCTGTCCGTAGAGTCTGCCTCAGATGACTGCTGCTCAGCTTTCCGAGTAGTCCTGTCATCCAAACCACCTTCTTCTCTTTCTCCAAAGTCAGAATGTTTGGAAGCCTCCTCCTTTGCACCAGGACTATTTGTTTTGCAGCTCTCACTCTGCTCATCTATCAGTCCTACAGTATCTCCATAGCCCAGCTGGCCTTTGGCCCTAGCAATGTTCTTCCGATGGACTCGGATGTGAGTGCGCCACGGAGAGTTCAGCTTTGTCTTAAGATCTTCTTGGGGAATGGGAGACATCTTCCCCGTAGCATGGCTTGGGATGTGAATTACAGCATTTTTGAGAGACTTATTATTCAATTTCATCTTCTTTCCTAAAAGGAGGTGGTTTATCACTGGGGAATGGTTTACCTGAGAAGGGAGGAGGCTGGTAACTGGCCCCTTGTCTGAAAGAAAGCATTTAAAAGAAACATAGTATTGTTAAAGAACAAAACAAATTAATGTTCTAAGGATCTACCAAATTTGATACCTTTATTGAGATATGGCAAAGGTTTGTAGGACAGAATGTATATTAAAAAAACCAACCCAAACTTAACAATCATCACTGTATTTCAATTATGTCTTAGAGTTGAACACAAAGCAGCACCTTCTATATAAAAGGATTTTCTGCCCTCCCTTACTGCTTTGCACCTGTGAGGAATCCTGAAGCCAGGAATACCATGAAAATATACAATTTTAAAAAATAGCATCTTGATTTTTGGAATTGAACTATAATAGTTGAACATTAATATTAGCTTCTGATATTCCCCCTCTCCTTCACTTCCAACAGCAAGAGGCAATTCAGTCTCCATATGAGGTCAGTCACACAAGCCTCTCCATGAGGGTTGTGTGACTGGAAAATGGAAAACAAACTGAAGTACTATTAATGCATAAAAGCACATCTTATTAAGCCAGAGGAATAGACTCAGAATTAGTGATTAGATGACAGTTTGATTAAATGACAAACCCAGCCCTGTATCATGATAAGTAAGATTAGAAAGATTTGAGTTTGGAAGGTAGGGGTTGGCATCCTTGGGAATCAACATTTTACTGTTTGCACTATTTCTGCTGGCCTCTGTTCAAAGCAAAACACTAATATTAAAAAAAAAAATCCTTCTAAACCACATAAATAAAAAATTGCAGTTCCATGTATTCCAATGCAGCACAGGTTTAGACAATCTAGAAGAGAAATAACAATTCTCCACAGTGCCCCTTTTGCACAGTGAATTTCAATAGCGAACTTAGAAGGATGACACCTAAGCAGGAGGAATGAGTGGGGTGAGCTGTGTTCAGCTTGCACACCCAGTAAAACCTTCAGCTGTGCATTTCATGCCAACCCTTGCACTGCTGAGTCTGACAGTTTAGGTGACAGACTCCATAACATGGGTTGTTAAATAAGGGACTGATGTCCAGCTAAGTCCTCACAACAGAATCATTATGGCTAAGGAAACTGCCAGCCACGATGGAACATCTAAGCCAGTTCCCTCAGTTGCATAATTTGCCATGCCCAGATGAATTCAGAGGAGTTCAGATAATACAGACCAGCTAGGAATCCACCTGCCACATGATCTGAAGCATCCTCATCTCTGCATTCAATTTTTTCAGTGCATCAATACGTCAATCCCAAGAATGCCAAAGACTTAAAGTTTTTTAATCAGCGAGATCAACACAATGCACCCAGATAGCAAAGCCACTTTTAAATACCATGGTTTGGTTGGTCCCTGGGACCTAAGAAAACCCCAGGGTCATCATCTTCAGATCCTGACAAAAGAAGAAGAAATATCACCTTCTTGTTTTCTGCCTGCATGAAGTGGTACCCACTTTACTGCTAATGTTACATCATTTACTACAATGTTATATCATCAGTCTTTCTTATTTTGTCTATTTGCTTAAATGTAAAAGAATGTCATTTGCCTGATGAAGTTAGTTTGCAATAAATCAGGGAATGAAGCATATTTTGGATGTGTTACCTGCTCTGATATACACATGGTGAACCTGCTGCTGCTGCTTCTTCTTTATCCTGGAATATTGCTTTTTTAGTGCATTAATATCAGTGGTCATACGCTCCATCATCATGCTGTTAAAAGCAGTCTGATAGTCACTTCTGCAAGAATCTATTGCTCCTGGACTTAATTCTGCAATGTTACTGGAACCAAGACTTTGTTCTTCATTCTGATCTGTAGAAGGAGGGAATAAAGTGGAGGTGAGGAATACATTGGCATACTCAAGAGATGTATCTGTACTTCTGTAGCTTATTTCCAAGGGAAGTCTGTGTCTGATTCCTACCATCTTATTTAACTGTAGTCTTCAATTAAAATTTTATTATAATACATATATTATTTAACTAAGCTGGGCTATTTACAATAAGAAGTATTATAAATAGCACTACTGCTTAAGAATATCAGGGGTTTGAAGGGAGGTTAAAGAGTGCAAAAGTCAATTAACATGGCAGTCCAAAGTCCAAACATAGCTTCTCAAATATCCAGAAGTACATTGAGCCACCACTGAAGTAATTCAATAACAGATAATTATTGTTGTGGAGGCCAAAAATGCAAGTTATAAAATACATTACAGTCAAGCAGGCATGAAATTAAACAACCAACCTAGTGCTACCAGCAAGAAGGATCAAGAAAGAGAATACCACAGGGAGAAAGCTGCTAGTAGCAACAAAAAGGATAGGCACAGAGCAGCTGAGGATCAGACAACTTGAGAGTGTCTCTGGCCAACAGCTGCAGAGCATTAGCAGCAGAGCTGTTTATTTTCACAGCTGTTTCTGATGCACCAACCTGGCACTACAGGGTCAGGAGGATAATTCTTTTTCAAGGAATGTTTATTTGTCTTTGGCTTAGTTTGCAACAGCAGTTTGATGTTCTGACTAAGTACTAGTTTGAAGCAGCAGGTAGAGAGTCCCCCAGGAAGGGAAAAACAAAACACCACAGCAAGGAAAATTGCAGCTTACAGGTCTCAGTAAAACCAAGACACAAGAAAGATGAAGCGTGAACAGCAACTTGTTACATCAGTCTGGGGTTTTTTGAGGGTAAGGTGGTGGTGAGTTGGGGATAAATAAAAATGGCCTCTCCCAAGATACTGTGAAATCACTGTTGATCCAGTACCATTTCATAAAGGCTATTCTTTTCTTGTATGGATCAGCATTTTGTACTGCTTATAGAGAATTTGCACTGGCGTTCATACAATTCTGTCAAGAAATTTCCATGCAGAAGGATTTGAAAAATGGTGACCTTTTGAATATATCCAAAACATACAACAATCTGGAGGTTTGGCCAAAAGGGCAGTGAAATCACCTGCAGAGTTCACTCACTGCTGATAGGTTCCAGTATTAGCCATGCATATGTTAATAGAGATCAAGATAATTTATTAAAGGAACACCTTTCAGAAAATGCTGACTACTTAACAGCTGTCTCAGAAATATGCATGGATTTAGAGTAGAATTTTTTCAAATATGGTTCTTTTTTTGTGTCTGAGCAATACTATGGGCTTGTTTTGTTACTGTTACTGTAGCCAAATCCTTAACTCACACCATCATTTACTGCACACCTACAGCCTTCCAACCTGGCTTTGACAACGGCTTCATGGAGGACAGAGCAAGTCATTTGGTACCTGCTGTAACCTCTGTGTGCACAGAAAACACATCTTCCGTAGCAGCTTTCACAGACAGAACTGCAGATAATTTCTGCCAGGTCATATAGATTTAACTGTGCTTTCTAAAATTAAAGAAGTCACTTTTACCTTTCATCTGTTTTTGGTATTTTTGGAGCTCTGGTGCCAAAAACCCACTTAATGGTCCGAGACAACCAATTGCATTAGCAATTGAGTCTTCATCATCTAAGTCATTCTCTTCATCACTGTCTCTGGTTCTGCCTAACCTGCTGTCAAAAGAGAACACAAGAGAATTAAGGAAGATACATTCTTAAATGTGAATATTATCAAGCATTTTTATCTTTTTTAGAAGCATACAAGGGAGGATCCACCTGCCTTTTCATCTGCAAAGGGTAAACATTAACTTTATACACCATAAGCAATGCATTTCAAACTTACCCTGAAAATGAAGTTGATTTTACTGCTGCAGGGAAAGGAGTAATATTGTATGTATATTTCTCCCTCAATTCTGCCAGTTGTGGGAAAGGAAACTGAGCCATGGTGTAAACAGTCTGGGGGTGAAAAAAAAAGCAACTTTAAAAACTTTTTGCTTTAATTAACAGTCTCACAAAAGATTTCTCCATGAACAGACTTCCACAGTCCTGCAGGATTAAAGGCTGCACATTCTTGCGCATTCACATGCTGTAAGAAAATGGTCTAGTTTGATGATTCAGTCAGTATTTCCTGTAAGAAAAATAGAGAGACTCACTACAAAGATACACAGTTCTGTTAAAAAAAAAAGGGAACTGATAACATGAGCTGCAGGATCCTTTACAACTCCTATACTCATTTAAAAATTATTGTCAACCCCTTCTTGCCAGCACACCAGAAATCCTCCTCCAATTATGATTTCACTTACATGAAAACATCATTTAGGATTTGGGGATTTTTCCAGGAGACCTAAGTTTTTGCTCAAGTATTCAACAAAGTATTAGCACTAGTACAAATAGGAAGGGGCAGTTGATGTGGACTGTTAGCTGGTTCATTATTTTACCTGAGAAGCTCAAGAGCTTGTGTGAGGAAATCACATCAGCACAAAAATCATTACTAAAGAGGAAGGATCCAACATATCCAAGTTTTCTTCCCTCAATTTATAGTTTTGATTGCTGGTTGGTTTTGAGGCTAAAGGTGGGATTTGGTGGGGTAAAAGTAGTAGTTTTTCTAAAATGCTAATAGATTTTCTTTACATCAATACTCAGAATTTAGGAAGATACATAGTTGCAAATATATTTCCTTTCAGCATTATTTTTGCTGCAAGTCACCAGCCCACCTGGCATAAAGACAATTCACATTCATTGCAGTATTGTTGCTGATTTGTTCCTACATACTTTAGTTGTCTTTTTCCCCCTGCTTTTGTTCACTATTCAGAACTTTCAAATAACTGCCAAATAATTCATTCTGAGTCTCAATGTCAGAAGAAAAAAATATATATGTAATTTCCCATAGTTTCTCTGAAATATTAAAGCTTTTACACATCCTGAAATTTAAATATCTTTTGAAAGACAGCAACATAAAATTTTCTCATTAGCTATGACAGTAAATCTTCCCTTATATATTTTTTCCTGTGCTTTTAAGTCAGTGACATTTTCATCTGAAGGCAAATGACCTCAATTAAGATGAAAGGAAATTCTGAACAGTTTCTACATAATCCATTCTTGAACCATGCCTTGCCTATGCTAAGTACACTGAGGAAAATTGCAAACATGAATTCAGTACTAGACATTTCCTGCCATAAGGAGGGGAAAAAAGTTTTGTTAATGGCAATGATGTAAGCACTGAGTAGCAGGAAGGACAGTCCTCTCTGAATCAGAGACAGGGCAATAGTGCCCCTCAACAGGGGTACTATTTGTGACAAATGCTTTTACAGTTCAAGCCCTGCACAGCCTCTAAGGAAAGGAAGATGCTTTCAAAAATCCATAGCATGAACTGAAGCTTTGCCACTCCATCAAACTACAGTGCTACTGTGAAAGGTAAATATTCCCTAGGGCCTGAACAGTGATTTCCCATTGGTCCACCAGACAAAGGGATTTTATGATCTAGAGAAAGACCTACCCCCAGCCCAACATGTCTGCCAGCTTGTTTGATCTCCACCATACTTTCCTGTTAGGTTTTATTTTTTTTCCATGTTTCAACTCTCTCCAGAGGCTTGTCTGGAATTTATTTCCACTCCTTATGTCAATGTCCTTCTCAGGTAACTTGTTCCATATGCTAGTTACCCTTTAAGTGAAACAGTCGACTCCAATTCCTCCACTTGCTCCTTGCACCTACTGTTTCAGATTATACTTTTAGCTTTTGCCTGTCTCCAATCTGTGTCTCTTCCACATCTGCTACAAGTTCTTTCATTTAGCATACATATTTTAACTTAACTATTGTTATCAGGTTATAACTGCAGGCCTTGCTTACCACCTGGCTAAGAGATCCACAAAACAAATTTTACGCCAGTGCCAGTTCCACTGGAAAGTTAAAAAAGTATTGCCAGACAACACCTCTGATATCCTCCCAGTGACAATTCAGAGTCAAAGCATTCTTTTTCTAGTCATTACACAGCCTTGGATGCCATTTGGTTAATTCTGGGGAACTGTCCCTGAGAGAAATAGCCTACACACAAAAGCATGATGCAGCCAAAATTAGCATCTTATTTACATAAGGGACAGATCCTGAGAACAAGAACAGAGACAAGGACAAAACCCCCTCCATTCTCACCTTAAATCATTTGACAATTCTTTGCCTTACTCGAAAAATGCAAAGCTGTCTACACCCTCAGCAGAACACCATATGGGAGGTGCTGGGCTGTGGCTTCCAAACAGGGTAAGCCATTTTGCAGACAACTTATTACTTATCTCCATAGCTGCCCCTCACTGGTTTAAGGATTTTCTTTCATTTCAGTTTGACTAAGAAAACAAAACAAAAAGCAAAAGCAAAAACAAACCCAAAAGAAATCAAAGTGCTATTCAAGTAGCAAGTTAACAGTGAATACCATCAAATCAGGCCAACTGTCTAGGCAGATGGTCCAAAATGCTAGAGTACCACAGAAGGATTAATCCCTGCTCCCCTCTGTTCTAGTAAATACAAAGGGATGCCTCTCCTCCAGCTGGCTTCTCATCTCCTCTGTGCTGCAGTGTTCCTGGGTATACAAACTGAATCAGTTTAACTGGTCATAAAAGTGCTCACTTTCTGACAAAGCATGGAAGCACAGACTCAGTCTAGCACACTCTGTTTAGAATATCTGCAGACCCCTGACTACAGCCTTCTGTCTCCATATTGGAACCAATACATACCCAGCCTAGAATCTGATGTGTACAGCACTTACCCTTTATTCACCCAAACTGTTCAACCTGAAAAAGGAGGAAGCTGTAGGCTGGTTTGCTCCTCCAACGCCTTCATGCTCTCCTCAGTAAAACGTTAAGAACTTTTGTCACACAAGGGCCAAATCTGCAAAAGCTTTAAGGCTCCCCCCCTAACTATAGGCACTGTCTGCATGGGAGCAATAAAACTGCAGCACCTGTACATGCTGGTGGAAGGAATGAGGACATGAGTCCCCTGTTCTACTTTAGACATCTGCTCTGCCAACACTTCCCTTGAAGGATCAGTTGTACCTCCCTTCTCTAATTCCTAAAAGAAACAAGGCTCTTAGAGCACAATTTGTTTTCCAGTGGTTGAGAAGTGCCTGTTAGGCTGGCTTAAGTGAGCCTGGACAAGCAGTTTAGATGCAAATATAAGTGTTATGCAAGTCTAAAGAGAAGTGAGATGATTGCCACCAGCGAGCTCTTCTGAAATGTGATGGGAAGGCAGAGTGGGATATTATAATCCTTTCCCCACAGTAGGATACTAGTCCTTGAGCCATCTTGTAAAAAATATTAGATGTAAATTAATAATTCTGATTTTTATTAGGGGAAAAGCAAAAAAATGAAAACAAAGCATCTCTGTATGACTCCTCTGAAAAACCTTAAAGCAATTTAAAAACCAGCATGTTCAAGCAGCCTGGATTTTTTCATTAATGCAATGGTTCATATTTCTTAATTTTTTTCTCCAACCACATACATGGTAGCACTTATATGCCCTGATGGTAAACTCTTGCAGTTCCTTATTCTTTCCACTTAAGGTAAAGAGTGGAGGCCTCAGAGATGGCTACACTGCCTTTGACTTGAAGAAAGCTATGCAAACTATATTGTGGTTTCTTCAACAGAGAGGACACACATAAACCAGACACACTGCTCCTCCATACACAGAACTTAAACCTGCCACATTCTCCATATCAATGGCAATGCTATCCTATCTTAGCACTCCTGTCAGTGCCATAAAATACACACATACACTATGAACACACATATCTATTGTGCCAAATACTCATTTTTTGCTGAAGCACAAAAAGATTGCTAATTTGCTAGTATTTGTAACTGCAAGAGTTAAAAAAAAAAATCCCTCCAACCAGTGAATTACCCATGCCTTATCTTTTATTTCACACATCAGCAAAGGAAGAAATCCACAGAGTCACAAAAGACCACCTCAGCTTCCCCAAAATTATTCTTATTCACAAATGCCACATCTTGGTTTTGTACCATCCTGGAGACCAGGAACTGAAACACAATGAGAAGATGTCAGCTTGTGCTGCCCTCCTTACACATCCTCACTATCTGAACTGTCTTGTGAAGAACTTTAACACTTTTTTTAAAAGTTTGTGAGTACCTCTGACCAGCTGTGTTTCCATTTTTGAAGCAAAACAAAGCCACAACCCTCACTTCTCCCATTCCTAGAGCTTTGTCATCAGACAAAATTACAATGACCAAAGTAATAACACTGAAAATAGTGTATTTTAACAGTCTTCCAACAATTGGCAATAGAAGTCACTTGCTAACAGCTGTAATTAAACTTTTGTAGCTTCACAGACTGACTTTTTTCCTTCCCTTAAGTCAGGTACAAATTTCAGGTGAATTATGTTCTCTGTACTTGCTCCCATTTGATCAGTATGCTCTAACTCATCAAAAGGAAAGTTCCAGAACTGCAGCACTAAGTCCTTATAAAGCATCTAAGTAGACAACACCTTAAAAATATCACAAGAATAAGTGTAACTGTAAATTAATAAATAAATACATAAATAAATAAATAAATAAATTTATCTGCTATACTAAAGGCCCTTTCCTTTCCCAGAACAATGTAGGTCTTTGTTCTCATACAATGGCATATACTTTAATAATTCAGACACTGCAATTATCTACAAATGTCTTTGTTTACAGTACACTACTGACTGTTCATGTTTTGTTTTTTTTTAAGTCATGAAGGACTTTTTACACACTTCTCACTTCATAAACCCTTATTTCCCACTGTGTAATAAAAAACTGACCAAAACATAAAAATAAGGCAAAAGAACACCCTAAAAATCTTGTGTAAATGGAATTGACCATTATATCCCAAAAGTCTCAGCTGTCAACATAGAATCAATTTTTATTAAATGACACCTAGTGGTTCTCTACATTTCATATAAAAATAAGATTCTAGCTCTAACTGCACGTCACCTACTTGTTTCATTGACATGCTAGCTCAACTCTGTTATCTGAAACTTTTATTCTTGGTAGAATTTAGGTTTCTGCAGTATTTGAAGAAAAAATGTAATTTGTTAGAAATCCAGACCTGAAGAAATCAATACAGAAAACACAAAAATTGATTATGCTACAATTACTCACCTGCATAAGTTCATTGCTGTCAATCAGACTGTCTTCAAGCATCTCCTGGGTCAGCTTGCCCATAGTACTGTAAAACTCATCTGCAGTTTCACAGCACTCAATTTGCCTACATCAAAATACATGTTAGTTTTTATTTGACTTTTACATATGATTCTACATGCTCAAAACAAAACTGATATTCTTGTCATCATAAAATATGCGTTTCTGTTAGATGGCTTAACTTTTAAGTTTATTTGCAGTTCTGCATAGACTTCCAAATAATAAAACTATGCACACAACACTGGAAAAGCTGCAGCAGAAAAAAGATGCACTGAGTACAGCCTGCTGTCCTGACTCCTCATGATAACAGATGAATGTATCTGCAGACAGGCCATTCCCTCTGCCCCTTTCACTTCTACTGCACAAGAATCAATACATTTTGCTTCCTACTAGCACGAGGGGGTTTTATCAGCTTAAAAAGCGAGCATAAAGACTTCTTGACTAACTCATCACTCATTCTTCACCATGCACCAAATGGCCAAATTCACTGTCTGAACTTTGTCAGAGGATGATGGAATAAATTAGTATAGGTGCATTCATACATGTAATTGTGTTAAAAAATAATTAGGCTAACATGAAGCAAAATGAAGGAAAATTCACTCATCATATTTGTGAATGCTATTTCTAAATTAGGGGTGGGAAGAGTGTTGGTTTTGGTTGTTTGTTTGCTTTGGTAGGATGCTTTTGTTTGCCTTGTTTTGGGAAGGGGGGTTCAATTGGATACTTTTTCTGAACTTTTCTTTACATTTCTAAAAGCACAGATTCATTCTAAACACAGAGAGTGTCATCTAGAGGAAAAGAAATATGAGTAATATGCTTTTGTGAATTGGTGTTCTACACACATTAGGGTCAGCTGCTAAACATCTCTCCTGTCAAGTGAAAAATTTGTTTTTCTTATATCCCAAGGAAGTGCTTTGATGGCTACATATTGTAGCCTCTCCTCTAAAACCCAGATGCAGGAATCATAAAAAAAAATACACTGCCTTTTTTCTTAAGCAATAGAAGAAGCAGCTTCCCTTGATCTTCAGCAAATGCACATAACAACCATTGAGCTATGAAACTCCTGAAATCTTAACACAGTTTGGGTAAAATAATTATTACATAGCTAAAAAAAAATTAAAAGTAGTATAAACAGTGGGTATGTACCCAATTATCACAAACTTATGGCTTACCTGCCCTGTTACCTTTAGTCTCTCATGACCTCCACATACTGCCTTCTCTACTGCCCCTATATTTAACTTCCCCATTCCTTCAGCCTCCCTCAAAACAGAAGTACAATTGAGCCACCTACATTTTAAAAATGCGCTTCTCACCCTATTTTCATTTTGAGAATAAATCTTGAGAAGTATGAAGATCATGAGACTATGAACACTATCTCTGACCCCACCTCTTTAAATCCCTCGTTCTAGTTCTAATGGTGGACAAAGAGAAAAAAAATCACAATCTTCTCCCAGCATAAATAGTGCCCTGTCTTTCACCAGACCTTCTCCCATTCCCCACAAACAGCAGTTACAAGATGTGCAGTGATCAGCTTATTTCTCTTAGACACATTCTTATATATTTCTTGATTCTGCTCCTTTCAATTTCTTAAAACACGTTTAATTTTTCTTTAGGTTTTACAGTATAATCTTCAAAGTAGTTGCTTCCTTTTTATCATGTTCTAAGTTGTAGCATTCACAATTATAACTTTTAAGTGTACAGAGATCTACTGAAAGAACTTTTTATCTAAAACACTATGTGACTACATACAGCTTAATCCCAATGCAAATGATTCATGCAAGTTTCATTCACTGTACTAAAATGAATGTAATAATTTCTCAAGAAATTATTATTTTAATTATTATTATTCAGATTAAAAATTAAATGTAGGAAACAAATCCTCTTACCATGCAACTGGCCTGCAGTGCTAATTTATTCAGAAAGAAAAAAGGAAATGAAACCTCCAAGGACAGAACTGAACATAAATCCCACTGGTTCAATTTCAGAGAAAAAAGGAAGACAAGTTTTAATGGGCATCACAAGAAAAAAAAAAAATCGATGCAGTTGCTGATGCCAGCTGAAAAATGTTTCCAGCTGAACTAACATCTGCTTGACCTGTCAGAGCTCACATCTCCCACTGAAGCCAGTGACAAAACTCATTTCTCTGGGAGCACTGTAAACTCCTTGGAACACAAATATTTGCTTTGACAACAGAGGGGTTTGAAGAACTAACCATCTCTTCTTGTGTTCTGCCATGTGGTGAGTTTCCAAGGCCACAAAGGACTACAATAGAAACTTGGCTGGAATGTGCTGAAAAGCAGAGAATTTCAGGAAAATTCATTTTCAGGCCTTAACAGAAAAGAATCATGTACCACAGGGTCATTCCCTTAGTAACAATGAACTCTTGTACTGCAAAAGCCAATGGGCTCAAATCCTTAAGTCTCCTTAAGTGAAACTAAGGAAATTACCAGCCCCACTTTCAGGTACCCAACTAAATTAGTTGGTCACCCTCAAATCTCTTTGTGTGTCTTTATACAGAGTATTTACCAGTTCCTTCAGAGGTTTATGTTCAGGAAAGTCCAACCTTTTAGCACAGCATAAAGACAATATACACAGACAACTCCAACAACTGGAGACATTTTCTGCAAAAAGGGTCAATTAATTATCATGCCTGTTCTGACATGATGTCAGAATCACGTGTTTTTAAGAAACCATAAAGGTCCTTTTTGCAGCTTTTTCAAAATAATCCTTCTCCTGAAAGATTGCATCTTGTTTAGAGCTGAGAACATCTTAAAGAAAACCAAAGTTAAACATGGCTCATACTGAAAATCAGATAAAAATGACTACTTACTCCCCTAGCTTTGCCCAGATAGCCAAAGCTACTCTCAGTATAATTTCAGAGCCTTCAAAGAATACTGAATCCCAGATCTTCAGAACTGTATGGTTAGGCAGACAGGTGGCAAACAGTGTCAGAAACCACTGCATTGTGAAGACATTTGTAAGTGGGGGTTCATAGCCTCCTGAAGTTAAAAAAAAAAACAGAAAAAAACAAGTTACTTGAAGTAACTGCAATTTACTATCATTTTACAAGGAGTATAAACTGCATCATAAAATACACCAGACATTGTAGCACTTCTGTTACTGCTCAAAACTTACTTAGTCTGCAGCTGTCCAAAGACAAGCTGAGAACAATGGAAAAATTACATAATCATCTTCCATTATGCTGCACTGCAAAAAACTAAGCAGCATCATTGGCTTTGGACTATAAACCCTGGAATACAGCACCACACTTTTCTCCTTTATTTCAGAAAGACTGTTTCTCCTTCCCCAAAGCCATATGAAATAAAAGCTCCTATCAAAAACAAAAACCCAAACCCACCAACTTCCCCACAAAATGCTGCATTTTTTCACCAACTGATGGCATAAGTCTTTATCTACATGGTGATAAGGTGAAGGTGACCATCTCTGTAAGTCATATGTATTATTTTAATATCCTGGTGTGCTTGTTAAGTTTCAAACAAAATGTAGCATTTCAGGCTGAAACTCTAAAATGTTACTTTTTCGTTATGCTCAGAGAACACTTTGTGCATCCCAGTATCAACTGATGCACTGAAGGCCATGACCAGAGAGGCCAGCCTGTGAAAAAACTTTCAAACAGGAAATAATTTCTTGATACCATTTCTTTGTTTTTCACACAGTTTGGGCATAGACACATGGAACATTGCAGCAGATATTTTCTAAGGTGGAACTCAGGGTGCACTTATCTTCCCAACTGAAAAAGAAACCAAATCAACTAACAGAATAACCTCTTACCCTCCTCAGAACATCCCCACATAAAAGCGCTGTAAGTCTGGATGGAATGCTATGTCAGGAAAAAAAAACCACAATGCAAAGCCAGTTTTCAGATAGGAACCCAAGATATACTTCTGAGTTTTGTACCTGTATATTGGTAAGGATCCAGGTGAAGAAATACTAACCAGCCCTCACTGGCTCTCACATTGTAACTCTTCCCAGAACAGCTATGTGAGCCAGCAACTACACAGAGCAGTAGGAGGACATCTATCCTGAGCTAAGGCAAGAAATTACCTTTCCAAGGCAGCCCTTGTACTAAGCTAAGTGTTAGTGCTGTCCCTCCACGCTTTGTATATTCTTGTAAACACAATTCTGTTTGCAGCTACTGGTGGGACTAAATTCTTTCCCTTTGTTTTTTCCTGGAAGTACACCTATTTATGTTGAGGTTATCAGTAACAGAAGCCATCATATTTTATCTTAAAAATTTAAAATAAAAATTCTAAGCAATAAACTAATATAAATACTTAAAATACTGTATTTTTAAATCAGTGCTCAGATGAAACAACAGCAAGACAGAGTTGAATAGCATTTTCTGTTGAACATACCTCCACTTTCTCTGTTAGCAGCTCTTTGCAGGGTGTCCAAGTGCTGGGACAGTTCAGGAAGCTTCATTCGTAAAAGATCTCGGAAAACAGCCATATCCACAGAGAGAGCACGGAGATTATTGACAAAGTAGCTATCAGGAAGCACCTTATCAATTAGGTAAATCATGATCTGTGGGTAGAAGGAAAGACTATCATGTAGGAAATTACAGAGCAGTTATTTTCTAGGAATAACAGAAAAATAAAATTTCTCTGTTCACTAAAGAATGAATTGGACCCAGTGGCAGCACATGCTTATGGCACCTCCATTTATATGGGGAGAAAATATTATCACTTTGAGCATCCTCAGGTACCCTGTGTATCCACAAACATTCAAGATACAAAGGCCTCTTGAAACTGTCCAGAATTTATGAACCATGAAATTACTGAAATCAATGTCACAGTAAGCTATGCCCAAGCTGGCAGCATTACCCCCACCAAAAACAATTTTTGACACTTCTGATGTTGGAGCTGTTTATGAGATTCTCCACTGCTGGAGAGTCTCACTATCCCTTCTCTGGTTAATGCCACAACTAGAAGACTGATTTTGCAAATCCCCTATTTTGCCTCTCCAAAAAGCAAGGCACTGTTCTTTAAAAAGAAATTCTCCATATATTTTACTGTGATTTGTTACCATATGCTGCACTCCATCTTGTCACTTTAGAAGGTGCTAAATTAAGCAGCGTGAGACATTTTAAGCAGACATCTGTTTCAAGCGAGGTAGCTCAACTACATGGATGGTAAGGAATTAAATGGATACTGTCAAACTTTTGAGAATGAAGAAATGCAACAAAAAACATGCAGAAGCTGATGATTATCATCAGCCTAATGGAAGACACTGACCTTTCACTTCAGGATCTTTTAGGATCTCTGTGGCCACTCTACTAGCCTCATCCAGAGATCCTGCAGTCATCCCATCTGCATCTCTTCTACAATTCTCTCATATGAGCACCCTTACCATGTTTCATAAAGACTTTCATTCTCAAGAGAAGCATTGCACCTTCACGTACAGGAGACAGTCCTCCTTCCAATCCCTCTGTTTTCATAAGAGGCCCACAGAAACAGCCTCTCAGACACAGGACTACCAAGAGCACCACCTGACAGTCTTACTGCTTTCTTTTCTTTCCCAGCTGCTTGTGACCACATACTGCCACTTGTCCTTGAAAGATTTCTCCAGCAATAGCAGTCTTATGTTCCATGTTGTAAAGCATGTGGAACAGTAGTCAACAAAGGCAAATCAACAACTTCTACATGACAGGCTTGTATTTTGTCAGATGCATTACGTAACCTTTGCTGAATAGTGGGTTACCCCACAGTCTTGTGAAAATATGCTTTATATAAAGCATATATATGTTCAGATATATTTCAACCAATGGAAGAGTAACTTAATATAGCAACATTAACTTACAATGTGTTTTAATTAATTCCTGATGACATAAGCTATAAACCCCCATGTTAAAGACACCCTTCTATAAAGGCCTTTGCTCCCTTCCCACTGAATAGCATCCCTTCATTGATCTCTGATATATGAAAGCACAGAGAAGAAGAGAAATCTTTTTCAACACTTAAGTTCATTCTGTTCCACCAACATGTGAACTGCTTTGAGAAGACTTTTTTTTAAAAAGCAGTTCATGTATTTACCAGTTTGCAACAGATACTTTCTTCCTAACACATCTCTACATATTTATTTTTGTTATTTGATTCTGTAGCATTTCCAAGCAATAACATGCAAGAAAAACTTTTTTAAGTTTCAGTATCTATGACTTTAATAGCTTCTACTCATGCAAGATGGGATTTTGTTGCTTACCATAATTTCTGTAGGCTAACTTTGAGGCATCTCCAGGGATTTAACTTAATGCTTACCTTAACTAGCTAACACTCAAGTATCACTGGCTGGGCATTCACTGAAGCTACCATGCTGGGTACTGTGCTGTAGAGCCCCTTGGCATCAGTAACACCTGCTGTTTCCTAGCCCCTGGGAGATGCTTCCCAGACACAGACCTTTTGTTTATAAGGTCCTCCCCAGAAATGGGACCTGACTGGGAAGACCTAAGGATGCCCTTGCTCCCTTAACCCCAGATTCTACAATAACCCCAGCACAGCTACCCCACAGCTACAATCCTCAGGGCACCTTTACAGGCCTCTGTAGCTGTTCACTCACTGCTTCCATTAGGTGGCAGTGACTACAGCAAAACCATCACATACTAATACCAAATTCTTATTTCCTCCCACCCACCCTGCTCCTTTCCTTGCCCTTCCCTCTTCCCTCTGTCTTCTGGGAAAATTCCAACCCTACAAAGCCCACACTAAGCTTGGAAAAGAAATAATTTTTTTCCCATTCTTATTTTTGCCAGGTAAGATCAGTTTTGGTGCAAACAGCCTTCAGGGCTTTACCTCCCTGGGGCAGCCTGGCTCCATTCATTGTCTCCTCCACACAAGGAGCCTGACACAACTCACAATAACAGACAACACAAGGATGCACACAGTTCTAATCATCAACTTGGACTTCGTAAACCTTGGGCAATCCTATTTCCTATAGGATAATGTGGTAAATTACTGTTAAAATATCGAGGAATTCTTAAGCAAGAATTATTAAAAGGAAATTTTACTTTCTGATATAAAGTTGCTATATTATGGTATTTTATTCCTATTACAGGCAGTTGTCTAGAATGAAGGATTAATTATCAGCTAGCTAGACTCTACTGCCACAAGCTTTATATTTTAGGAGCTCTATAATAATAGGAGGACTATTTAGGAGAAAATTTAAATATTTACCCTATTTAAATCATTGTCTAAGGCAAAACAAACAGCTCAGTTTCTGAAGAGTCACAGTCATCTTTCATTAATTTGAGACCAACTCACACGTATGAGCAAATTTATTAAAGGAAATTGCACATTATCTTGCCAAACTTTAAACCATGCCCTGTCCTAAAGTATTTCCATTTTCTGACATATTATAAATTTCATGAAGCTTTGTTTTATTTACAATAAAAACTATCTAAGAAAACAAAACAATGTAAGACTAACCTAGTCCAGAAATTATCTTCAAAGTGACTTACTTTCATTTTGAATATTTAGTGTTTCCCTAGGATTTGCTTTGAAATGTAGCTGATTTATCAACTGCCTCACATGGAGCTGCCACATAAGACGCTGATCATGAAATTTTAATATTTCAGCTACCTATAGTGTTTGCAAGCAGATTTAGAATTGTGGGATAAGATATCCTATAGTAAGTAGCAGTGGTACAATTTTTTTTTTCCAAAAAAAATAGTGACACTGATAGCATTCAAACTACTCTTTTTAGCTGAGACAGGATAACAAAATAAAAAGTTCACCAGTATAAATCAGCTAAGTCTTTTGAGTTGTGCCCTTTTAGTCTGTCTCCAAAATTCACACATTGGTTTATTCTACAGTTCACTAAGTAAAAGCAATCTTCGACACTAAAAGAAATTTTACTCACTTTCAGGGCATCCCCTTCATTGCCCTCCATTACTTCCAGAATAAGTGCAGCTAGTATGTTGAATCCTTGGCAATAGCCAACAGATTTATTCCACCTGGCATAAGCCAGCAAAACACGTTTTAATACCACTCGATCTTGCTCTGCCTCCTGGCCACAGTAAGAACTGCAGCCAGTTCGGTGAAGGTCCTTTAAAGGAAAAAAAGAAAAAATAAAAATTACAAGACAAGCAGAGAAAATGTATTTTCTGTCCCCTGTTAGTTCTCTTTCCTGTCCCAGTTTTCCTTCCATCTCCACCCTCCCAGTACATACTCCCAAAGTTGATGAAAACATTTCTTTTTTAGGCTGTTAAACCTTTATCTTACCCAAAAGAAATAGTTTCAGCAAGCTCTTAAGTAAACAAGTCCCCTAAAAGATGTTTATAACGCATTGCCACAGAAGATGTTAATAAATCTCTGGGTTTCAAACAGGCAAGGCACAACAGCTGCTTAATTTAACAAAAAAGAGCATCTGTTTTTATCAAAGTATAAAAGAACTAGTAGATAACTGACTTTTCCAAACACACAAGCCACAAACTGTGTCCTTGAAATTTAAGAGATTTATAAGTGAAAGGCAAAATGTACAAAATGGCTGACTGCTTTAAATATTAAACATTAATCAGCTGAGAAATACAAATAGGCAAATGTGTTTCACTCCTGTAAAACAACTGAAGAATGCTCATTTGCTGTATTTTAAAATATGCTTTTACTCCCAGAAAACATTTGTGCTTATTTACAGAGAAGGAAAAAACCCACTTATGTTCTTTTGTCTTCATTAACTCCAGCACTTTTTTCAAAATCAAAAGAAAGTAAAAATGAAAGGAAAAAAACCCAGAAATAGCATCTTTTTCCCAGCCAACACTAACCAGACTAGTGCAAAAGGAACAAAGCAGCCAAAAAAAAAAGGGAATTAAGATACGTTTTTTGCCAAAGCAGTTGCAGAGATGAAAATAAATCCAAATTCAAATGTCAACTTTTCATTTAAAAATTAGAAAAGAAATAACAAATTAGCTGGCTACCTTTACTATCTGGATGCCCATAGAGTCATCATCAGGATTACTTCTTTCATTGAATGTGAAACGCATGGTTTTGTCCCAGTCAATGGCTATACTGTGTAAGTACTGATCAGCCAGGGTCAACCAAACCTAGAAAAACATATCGTAAAATTAATTATTTCTCTGACAAAATATAAAGTGTCAAAATATATTGTTAGATGAACCTCATCAGCTTCACCCATACGTGATCTGCTGTTAGATTTGAAATATGCAGAGGAGGATTTTAGCCACAACAGTTTTTGCACGATTAAATTTATACCTTGCTCCCTAGAAAAGAAAGGAAGGAAATGGTCAGCATTAAACATCCAGATCTGTGGGCTGCTTACAAAGATGCAAGTCATCTGTCAGTGAATTCACAGGAGACCTCCAAAATGGATCCTCTGTCAGTTCAGACCTTCTATCCTCATAACAAACAAAGAGTTTGATAAAAGGATAACGCTGCTGCTGGCTTTCCTCAAACTCAACCATGGATATGTCTCCTGGAATTCCCAAAAGAAATCTAGCAGTGTTGGTGCTTCTCTTTATCAGAAGTCTCTTCTGATGAGTTTGCAGAACAAATAGCATCTAGTATTCACCATTTGGGATTGATCTGAAAGCATGACTTGGATCAAAACAGCTTACTTTTACAAGAGGGCTTCCTAAACTGTTGGTGCTACAGGGAGTTCTGAAACAAACATATTCACGACTCTTAAAGCCTAATAATTGCCAGAACAGATTTATGCATGTGTATCCAAGACAAAGGCTGGACCTTTATTAAAAATTTGAAAACTTCCTGAACCATGAAAGGCACATGACAGACCATACAATGACAACAAGTAACAACAAAGGACCTTTTTTCAAGAAACTGAAAGAAATCATGAAAGCAAACTGGTCAAGTTTTATATCAGCCATTAATTCACTCAAGTGAGAAAAGAAATTTAGACACTTCCCACAGATTTAAACACTGAGATAGCTGCATGGTGAAGGAATTTATAGACAGCTCACAGAATCTCATGTTTTCTGCATTTAAATATCTGTTTCTACACTTTTGTAAAGCCACTCATGTGGAGGAATGCCACTGTTCTGCCTCCCAACAGCCTCAGCACTGCTGACACCCTACTGATGTTGTTTGACTGGATTCTTTATCTCTGCCAGCCCACATGCCACAACAATAGTGCAGATGTCAACCTGCTCCTTTTGTTGACAGCAAAGGAGGCAACCAGCAGGCTGCCACCACAAAATACTTCCTCTATTTTGGTATCTACCTTAAAATCATTGTGAACCCGGGGAATGGCAGTAAAAAGACAACACCTCTTTTCATCACTACTTCATTGGTTAGTATCATGTGAGCATGTGAGCAAACACAGAGATGGGCAGAGTGAAAAGGAAAGACAGATCTGAGCTGGATGATGTGGCAGAGCACACACAAGTCTGCTGATTACACAGAACTTGGGGGAGTGGCTGATAAGCCCAAGGACACCTTGACAGCATGGAAAAATGGTCTAACAAGAACCTCATTAAGTTCAACAAGAAGAGCAATATCCTGTCTCTGGGAAGAAACAATCCCAAGCATCAATATATGTTGGGGACACCCAGTTGCAAAGTATCTCTGCTATGCAGGAAGGCTGAGAGAGCTGGGAGCATTCAGAATGGAGAAAAGGCAGCTTTGGGAAAATCCTGCCAGTGTGTATAAACACCTGAAAGGAGGGTGCAAGGAGGAGGAAGCCAGGCTCTTGTCATCTGTACCAGTGACTGGATTGGAGATAATAGGCACAAACAGAAACACAGGAGGTTCTCCTCAAACATCAAGAAACACATTTTCACTGTGAGGGCAACTGAGCACTGACACAGATTTCCCAGAGAGGTCGTGGAATCTCCGTCCTTGGAGATATTCAGAAGTTACCAGGACACAGTCCTTGGCAACCAGCTGTAAGTGGCCCTGCTTGGGCAGAGGGGTTGGACCAGATGACTGCAGAGGTCCCACCCAAACTCAGCCCTTCTGAGATTCTGTGACCTCTGCCACTCATGTACCACAGAAAGTGCCTGAGACACTTTCTGGAGCTTGGGAAAAGAATATTTCAGGAAAGAAAAAAGGCTATTAGATGGGTATAAGAATTCATTGAAGTTGTATATTAAAAATAAATTCATCGTGGTGCGAGGAAAACAATGCCATGAAGTCTTCTCTTCCTTCTCCCCTGATTTGTAAAGAAGTACAATTCGGTTTGGAAAGACAGAAAAAACAGGAAAAAGAAATTAAGCTGATACATCAGAAATATGTGGAACTATATTATTTATATATTATTTATATATTATTTATATAATACATATAATTTATATAATAGATATAATTTATATTATATATAAAATTATAATTTATCATTACAATTACACAATTATAATTTATAATTTTATATAATATATAATATTATTATATATTATACATGGAACTACATATTTTATAAATCTTTAAAAAATAATTTTTAGTAAAACTGTGTTTTTAAAGCTGAGATTGTGTGATTCATTTTTTAAGAAAAAATTAATAGACATGCCTCTTTTTATACTAGGGGACTTCAAATGTTGAAGAATGCAATAAAGTCTGGCAAAATCCCAATGGACCCTTTTCTACAACACTCAGTGCAATTTCCCATTAATGATGCACTCTTCCATTCTACATCACTCCTGACTTTGAACTTCCCTAATTTTGGTAATCTGTCTTTTCCCCAACAACTGTTTCTATAAGCATTCTTGTCAACATTAAGCATCTATCAACTTCACCTTTGTAAGTGTGACATCCTACACTGCAGATATGTTCTCCTTTCAGTTATCTTCAGCTGTGGGGGCAATTTCACCAGTTCAATTTCTTGAGACTGACAGTATGAGGCAATAACATCTGCATCAGAACAAGTTACCTAAGCCTCAAGCAGAAAGAACCCAACTATTGAAAACATCATGTTTACCTGTCTCCTCAGCCTTTCCATCTGCCCTGTGAAGCTGTCACTGAATAACAAAAACAAGGAAAAATCCGCAGTAAAACTTAAAAGGTCCAAATATTCATTACAAAACCCACTAGCAGATAATATTGATGTAATTCAGCTCTCCTGAGAAACCTGCAGGCAATATGGCCCACAAGGCACAGCGGTCTACCTACCTTTCTCCTCCATTCCTTTGGGATGCCTGTGGGCAGTCTGGCCACTGCTTTGAGGGCATCATGCCACTAAAAGAAAAAGCATCCCAAAATGTAAAATATCCATTATTAGTTTAATGCTACAGCATAGCAACATTTGCTACCTTGCAGACATGCACATTCGTTTCATTTTGCTGCACACATGTCAGAGTTTAACTGCTTAATCCACTCACAGGGAAGATGCAGATTAACTACTTGATGATTTGACTAAAGTATAATATTCTAGGACACAAGGATTTAGGAAATATCTGAGCAAACAATGAAAGCCTATTCCATTTTCTGAATACAAATGAAACAGCTCTTGATGCAATTGCAAATAATATGCTGATATTATGATGACAAATGCACTTCTGAACTAGGCAAGCACCTTGATTGCTGAGAACCCACTCCTTCACAAATTCAAGAAAAAAATAAATCAAATTACCTGCTGAAAACCATTTTGACCTAAAGATGGCTCAAGAGTGAATTTCAATTTTGTATCAACCCCTGGAAAGAAAAAAAACCACAAAAAATCTCATTACTTCATTTAGCTCAGAAGACAAAAAGAAGCCAAAAAACCCCAAACACAAAAATCCCACAGTTAAAACAAGAACACAAAATTTTATCTTCCTATTTTAACAACTACATTTCAACCTGTTTTGGTGAATTTTGTCTTCACAGTAGATTCAAGGAACGTGGTAAGAAGTACACGGACAAAATGCTTTTAAAATGCAGTAATGTTCTCTTTAATGATGTAGCCTGGCACAACTTATTTCACTAATATTCATATAGTTCACTGGTCTACAAACTATACTAGTACACTGCAAACTGTCATATGCATCCACAGAAAAATACACATGCACAGACAGTTTCTTTTCATCTATGCCAGCTTCTTGACATTACGTCAATCAAAACTAATTTATAAGTTTGGTGTGTGAAAATTATTTTACTGTCAAGAATATAATTTTTTTCAAATTCCTCAGACTATAACACACATTTGGTAGTACTGTTATTTAAGCTTAGATTTTATTTTGGCCATATGAGCAAACTATTTTACTTGTTATGAAGCAGGCCTAGTAATTGTTCATGCAATATTACGTAAAATACCAGAATCTCAAGTGGATCCCAACATGGCACTGGAGTATGCCAGAACATGATCAACAGTAAAATGTTTAATTTGCTTTCCATCCCACACTTTGAACGTACAATTCCTCGATCCTTCAAATGCCGCTGTCCAGACCTCAGGTGCTGAACACAGCACAGATCACATTCCCTCCCTCCCATCGGCTGGCATGAAGGATGAAGCCCTCTTTTATTTTCCCTACACAATTTAACGCAATTGTTCCATATTTACAATTATGTTATGCATAGCTTCTCATCTTTCCAGAATACGAAGCCAAACAGTTTTAACATAGAAATATATATATATACATACACACACACAGAAAACCCAAACTGATTGTAATCCTGCAAGGTTTTAAGTATTTAACATCCATGCTAATCAACTCACCAGTAATACCCAGTTCTTTGGAGGTCTAAACCTACAAGTGTGACAGAAAACCCAACTGTAGTGGCATTTGCTATTTATGGAATGTAAAATGCCTTTGAGCATTTGCATACTGAAGTGGTAAGTAATTTTAACCTTACTACCTGATAATTATATACTTAAAGACAAAAGCTTTTTCTCCATGCCTTTTTTTTTCTTTGTTGGGGTTGAGTGAATAGAAACAAAGAAAAAAATCACACAAACTCCAGCACTGTTTAAAATTTTAGCGTTTTAGAATTGCATCACTGAGACCTGGGGATTAGTGCCCTTGTTTCCCTGCTTCAGATCTAAAAGACATGCTTGTCAGACTTAGAAAAATAAAGACTTCTAACCATAATAGATATGTCTTGAAAAAACATGGAAGGATTAATAGCTATTCCTGGAAGTAACTGTTTATTAGTATTCCTTCCCATGGCGCAATGGCACTCGGCAGGGGCTCCTAATAGATAAATCTTTTCATAATAATTCAAAGCAATGTAACAATGGCAACAACCTAAGATTAAATTGTATCACGTTTGCTGAAATTGGAAAATGTGAACTTCATTCTCAAGCAAAAAAAAGTAAGTAATGTAAAACCCTAATAGATACAAAAATACATCATGACCGAGAACTCCTTTTGTTAAAGTAACAAATGCTGACACATTATCTAACACTACCTTGCAGCAAAGAACCAATAGCCTTCCAAAATAACCATGTATTCATCTCAACCCAGCAGCCAGATATTAATTGCTCACAGTTTTCTAAGACTTAAAAGGTCCCAGTAACAACTTTTCTGTCTGTTTTAGAATCTTCCTAAGAAAGACACAAGCAGATACTTCCAGGTCTTCAAAAGATCAAGTACAGCAAAATAAAAGCTCAGAGCAAGGAAAAATCTATCTATAATTACATAAGCATCATGACCAGAGAGCTCACACTACAGTCAAAGTACATATCCCTCCTGAGACTGAAATGAGACCCTTCAAATGAGACCCTTGATTAAATGAGACTGAAACGAGATCATCCATCTACTAAAGTTAATTAAATCACAGCAAACAATTAAGACAGGTGTGAAAATTACTGCAAATGAGAATTGCATCACATGGTAACACCAGACTATGCAGCACACTCTCTTCAGCATGGTGAGGAATTGCTTGGTTGGTTACATGACAACCTCTTGTAAAAGCCACAGAATCTGTGTCCCTTTATTTTTTCTCCATTAGAAGTACTTTCCAAATCAAATTATGTGACAATTTTGGGGGAGGGGAGGGGAACAACCATGGGGAATAAACCTCAGAGCATATACAAATTGTTCTTCATTCCCATCCATTTTAAAGAATTTATATTTCCTAAAATCAAAAAATTACAACATTGCTTAATAAAAAATACAGCAAGTAAGCATGTAAAAAAAGCTGCAACCATACAGAGAGAGCAAGGAAGGTAACCAGAAAAACAGGAGCAGCATCTCTTTGCCCGTTACTTACTTCTGGCACAAGAATCATCTTGCTACATGCAGTTTCTGCACTCTGCTCAAGGAACTTGTCCCTGAGCTTCAGAGCTTCAAGGAAACTAATGCCTATCCCTAACTCAGCCTCTCTTGGTTTCCTAATCCTTCCTTTCTCCATCATTCCCCTTTTTTTATTCAGTTGTCTTCTCTCCATAAAATAACTTAGATTCCCCAATAGTTTCTTCCCCCTCAGTACCCCACACCCATTCAATCCTACTGCATGCCTGCACCTATTTTCACTGGATTTTCCCATGTCTAACAATCCTCCATCTTTGGGTCACATTCCTCTCCCTTACATAAACATATGCTTTTTGCAAAAAAACACCCCTTCAGGCTTTAAGAGAACTTTTCCTCCCAGCTCCTTGGCAGGGACAGTCTGGCCTAGATGCACCACACATAGAGCAGTAGTTCTTACTTTAAGTGTTGTCAGTACAACTCAGCCCGTTCACATCAAATCAGCCAGGCTATAGTGTCATTTGACATATTAAATATCACCTCCACACACTTTCAACTTATTCTTCATGTCTGAGAAGCATATTAACTCATAACAGCAGGAGTATGCTGGGAACACTCTGGAATTATGAGCTCCATGAATACAAGGACACACAAAGGTACATGCTTGACAATAAATTTCTGAAAGGTAGGGGAATGCCAAAATAAGCTCTGTTCAATGCCCTTCCAAGCCTGTCACCAGAAACCACTGCAGAAAAGTTATAAAAAAATAAAAGAATTTAAAATAAGGAAAATATAACCCCCCCCCAACCACAGTCCTTTCCTGTGTAAAATACACAATAACTCCTGACAAGAAAAGGCTGTAAGAGGGAAGATTATATTCCTAGGATTCCCAAACCCTCAGTCTTCCTCTGTATAACCAAAATGTAGCACAGAACCACACAAAGAGCCACAAGAGAAGAGAAAAATACTGGCAGCCTCGTACCTGGGTGACAGAAACAAATTCTCAGTGCACCCCCAGCAACATTAAACAAAAGAATAGGGCAAAATCTGGGATTTTTTTTAGCAATATGAAACCAGAAGAAAGTGTAGGAAGGTGATGTGTTTTGATGCATGTCTGTGAGCTATACAGATGTAGCTTTAAACTTGCAAAGTAGCACTATAGGTTCTCAGCTGTACTTCACAGCTGTTGAAACCTCTCCCACAGAATGCAAATAAATATTTTATCAAAAATAAACAAGGAAAAAGGCCTAAAGCAGATTTGTGTGCAGCAGGAGCCCATGCTCAAGGAAAGAGAAGTGTCAACGTAAACTATGCTGCTTGATGTTTCAGGAAGATTCTTAGCCTTGCAATTTATCTCTAAAAGTAACATCCTGATTAACTCTGTATGAAACCACTTCTACCAGGAGCCAGAGCTCACTGAGATGTATCAAAGCACATCTAAAACCTCCAATCTAGAAAAACTTCACAATACAGACAGCTAACAAAGACATTAAGTAAATCTGAAGAATATTTCATCCAGCTTATTTTTAAAGGGTTCATTAGCTGTCCCATCTCCACCACTCTATGAAAACATGTATCCTGAATGGGGTTATTGTCTTTACCTACATGTGAACAATATGGAAACCCCAAACCAGGGGGATTTTTAGGACCATGGCATTCATAGTTACACCCAATCACATCCCCTGGTCTTTGTGTGAGTGTAAATACATGAATGTCATTATCCAGATAACGTCATTACCTGGGATAATATCAGGCTGCTGTTGGAGCAGGGGTCTTTGAGAATTACAATTCAGGAAATCTCCTTGAAAACAGCAACCCCAGAAATCTACCAAAATGTATCTGAGACCTTATTAATAACAGCTTCTGAAACCCATCTCAAACACAGAGGCAGTGAGCACTGTGTGCTTGATGCACACACAGCTAATACAATGGGAAACTGATCTTCATTTATTTCCATGTAGTGCTCCATGTTTCAGTGGATCTCTGGCTTGCATGCTTTGTAAATGCCTAAAATTAGGCAACAGATCCACAACGTTTTAGCTACAAGTAACAGCTCTAACACGGTAAATTGAATTTAAATTTCTTGATATTTCATTTTTTAAAAAATCCAAAATTTTGATGGCAGGCAACTAGAATCTAGCACTCACTCACGATCACCCATCTGTACTTCTGTTGAGAGCCTCCCTCCCGCGAGTAAACACACGTCGTTTGCTGACCATCCAGTTCTTAAAAGATTTGGATACTGAATGGGGATCTAGAAAACATAGCTGCAGAGCTGATGCCTTCCCCTTGGTATAGGCATGGTTGCAAATTTAGACAACACCCTACCGCAGACAAAGGCTGGGCGGGAGGAGGGGTCTCCGGCAGGTCAAGAGGTAGCAGGTTTATCAGGAAAGGTCTGGGGAGGCTGCGAGGAGACTTCGGGGAGGGACTGACACAAAGCTGGGTCGCCGAGCCCGGGAGAGAGGAGACGAGAGAGAAAGGCACTGGGGACAGACGACACAAAAGCGCTGCGAGGCGGCGACGCCGGGCGGGAGGAGCAAGGAAAGGACCAGGAGATGGGGAGAGCGGAGCGGGCATGGCGGGCCGGGCGGGACAGGAGCAGGAGGAGCCCCCCGGGGCAGGGGCAGCGCGCTGCCTGCCCGCAGGGCCCCGCCAAGCCCGGCCTCCCGCCGGGGCCCGGCCCCGCTCCCCGCCGCGGAGCCTCGGCCGCTCCCCAGCCCGGGGCCGCCTCGCAGGCCCCGCTCCGAGCCCCGGGCCGGCGCAGCCCGGGCGGGAGCCCCGCGCTCCGGACCCGCAGCCGGCCCCAGGCCGCGACCGCGGCGCCCCGCGCCGGCCGGGCCCCGCCGGGGCTGCCGCAGCGGCGGCCGGAGAGGCGAGCCTGCCGCGGGCCGGGGCCGCCCCCGGGCGCTGCCCCCCGCGCCTACCCGCGGCCCTCATCGCCCGCCGGCCGCCTCCTCCTCTCCGAGCCGACCCCGAGGCCCCGGCGGCTCCCCCCGCCCCGCTAAGCCGCTTACGGGGCGGCAGCCGCAGCCTCGGCCGGCCGGCGCGGGTACCTGGCTCCAAGGTGCACAGCAGGCGCGGCGCGGTCCGGGAGATGCAGCTGCGCTTCTTGAGCACATTGCTGAGGATGGTGCCCACGCCGCCGCCCGAGCTCTGCCGCTTCAGGCATCGCCCCCCGCGCCGCAGCGAGCCCGTGAGCCTGTCCTGCCGCATGGTGCCCGGGGCAAGCCCTAGGGCGGCGGGCTGGGGGGCATGGCGTGCGGGGACCCGCACTGCAGACTGCCAAGTCCCAGTGCCGGAGAGCAGAGGGAGGACAAGGAGAGAAGAAAGACAAAAAGGGGAAAAAAAAAAAAAAAAAGCTGTTCCCGCCCACAACACTAGCATCACTGCCTGAATAAACCAGCAGCCTCTCCTCCTCCTCCTCCTCCAGCACCACCTGGAATGCAGCGGGCGAGGGGAGCAGCAGCTCTGGTTAGAAATGAAGGGAGCCCCGGGGGCAGTGGTGGGGCTCCGCTGTGCCAAGGGGCTTCGGGACAGCTGCACAAGCCCCGGGCTGCGCGGACACCGCCCGACACGGGCAATGCGGACACGGCGCGCTTGATGCCTGCTAACAGGGGCAATACTGACATTTCTGCCGAGAATGAAACGAGCTAAATATCCCCCAAAGGGTCTTCTCACCTGGTACTCGGGCCTACAGCTGGACATATATAGATAATCCTGCTGCCTTTTTCAAAAAGCTGTCTTGGGAAGGAGTCTGACCAGCGCTATCAGACCACGGAGCAGGGGGAGAGCAAAGAGTTTAACAGCATGTCAGTGCCAGGGCAGGCTGGGGTCCTCTCAGCGACAGCCCCAGCAGCAGCACAAGCAAGCATGCTGCACAGCTTCAGTTTTTCACCCACCAGCGAAGAGACCCAGAACATCCTCTGCACAAACCACAACAATCCTCAGCTAAAAAAACAGCCTTTTCCATGAATCTACATTGCAACTGCACTCACAGGTAACACGCCAGGCACTAAATAGTTAAAAGAAGCTATTCAAAAGCACTTTATTAGATGCATTTTCCAGTGCAATTTGGCCTAAGAGCATCTTAAAAGGGTTTCAGAGATTCTCAAAGTAGAGGTTTGATTGACAAGAAGGAAAAACATTTGAAATAATGGTAGTTTTTATAACCTAAACCACTCAGCATTTTTGTGGAAGGAGAGCAGATTTATCACACTACATTAGTCAGGTTCAAAGGCCAAACTACCAGAAGTCTCAGTCTACCTGCCAACAACTGTAGCTTTGAAACGTTTTTCTCCTTTATTAAAAAGTTGTGTTCCTCAGTCACATTATAAAGAGAGAAAACTGGCAATGGATTAGCAGTAAAGCTAATTATATAAAAGACACACAATATAAAACACAGAATCAAGCCTCTTTTTAAAATCAGTTATAACTATTTTTAGAAGCCACTGTTCAGCTTTCAGAGAAGTGTGATTTTGATCATGCCTCTTTAAATATCTGCTTGGGTTTTGGAGAAAAGTCACTACATTTGAGCTGTTAGCTTGCACTCTGAATAGATAATTAAGTCTGTGTGTCGGTGGTTCTTTTTTTAACAAAGGTGACACTTCCCTGCTGATGTAGATGATGCAAATCACTTTATTTCAGTGCCAGCTGGAGATGATGATTTAGTGGTTAAAGCATCAAATTTGAAATCAATTAGTCTCCCTAGGTGTACAGATTGTACCAATGGGACTATAACAGCAACATTTAAATACAGAAATAGCCATATTATCTCTGTAATATTATTCTCCTCTTGCTTGAGCGCCTTTTGCAAATAGCGCCACATCTTTCTTGGATCATTTCAAGACTAACTATTCCAACACCACACACTGTTGCCCAGTCTTGGAAGCCATAACCAAAATTTCAGAAACCACTCATTATCCAGACAGTGGGAATCAGTCATCACACTAAACTGTGTCACCTCCAATTTTTAAACAATTAAAAATCAGGTCTAAGAAAGATATCAATATTTAGCTGATGAAGATAACCAGCTCTCAAAATGAGAATTCAGTATTCCCATCATTGCTATTTCTCCTACTTGTCATCTTGTCTCTACAAGTAAACTGGAAACAATCAGGACAATCATACTGTGACTGGGCACAGAGATACTTCCAAGCACACCATTAAGGAGCTTTCCCGCATGCCAGCCAATTAATACAATGTTATTCTGAAGGAAAAAGTGCAAAAATCGAACTTCAGGAGACAAAATGAAGAAGCCAAGCCATACTAATAGGTTTGATGACTCACTGGATCATTAGTACAAATGGATTTTAGATGCAGGGGGATAAGCCTCCCATTAAGCATACATATACATATCTTCAGGGCTAGAACCTGGCCTCTAGAAAAGTGGATGGCGCTGGGGTTTAATCACTGATCAGGCAAAGCCTCTAATCTGCCTGTGGCAGGACATGCCAACCATCATGCATCTAATTTGATCCACTAGTGCATGGAAGTCTGGTCATGTCCACAAGCCCTCATCTGCATTTACTGACAAGACAGATGACATTCAGAAAGGATTTTGAGGGAAAAAAAAATCAAAAACTTTTGGCTAGGCAAGATATTTCATCTCCAGTATTTTGTAATAATTAACCTGGGACTTTGCTTTTTTTCCCCCCTCTGTAGTTCGTGTATTCCCTCTGACACAAAAGAGTCACTTAGTGAAAAACCTTACCTCCTCATTCGGTACCTCTTTACAGCCTTACCACCATCTGCCACACATGCCATTTTAAGGCCAGAATTAAAAATACTATGTGTATGCTTGTTCCTTTGTTGCAATCAAAGGGTGGTCGGTCCCAAGGTCAATGCCAGGTTTTGACCAACTCCATTTACCTTAAACGTCTCCATTCTTTAGCCCACTTGTGTCTGCACTGGGACAATGAGGTAAAACACGGGCTGCCAGAAAGTGACAATGAGTACAAACAGATGGGGCAGTGGCAGGAACAGAAGGACAGCCAGCAGAAATGGGGCCACAGAGCAATCTACTTTTAAAGAATCTATTTGTTTGCATGGAGCTTTAACTGCCCAAGCCCGAGATTACTAGAAGAAGGCACAATTCACCACTTCTCTTCTGATGTGTGCTAAGAAGACTGAATGTAATTAAAATACTAAAAATGGCAAGATATCTTCAGCTGGGTCACTGTATTTCATCTTCAGCTGGGTCACTGTTCATTTCATGAACTCCACATCTTCCCCTTTATTTCACAGAAAATTGTAGAGACCTCTCTTAATTCTGATTTGCCTCACAACATCCCAGTAAAACAGTCAAAGTCTGGGAAGAAAGCTTATTTGCCACAATTCTCAATACCAATGTCAGCAAAAATACTTAAAATTACATGTACCCATGAAAAAATAGAGTAAATATATTGTATGATAATACTGTAATATGATTCATCCAAGAGGATTTTGGAAATTACACTTAAACAGCAGCACTCCAGCAGCTGATGATACAGCAAATATCAGAAAGAAATATATATCAATAGGATGAGGGGGAAAAACGTATTGCAACCACAAGGGAAAACCTATTATATTGATCAAATCTGCCAAGTCCCAGAGCTCAATATACTACTTTAAAGAGCCCAAAAAATGTATCCACAAAATGTAACTCTATTACCACAGGGTTTCAAACAGCTCGACAGAAACTAGCAAATATACCAACATATGTTTTGACATGTATTGTAGTTCACCATGAGGCTCAAAAGAAAAAAATATTTCACTTTCAAATGACAGTATACAAGAAATGAAATACGTCCACATTAGAGACAAGAAAAGGTAAACCAGTCTGAGATTCTCCCAGAAGGCAAAACTATTTTAAATACATTTAGCCCATTAAACCATCTCCACCACTGGGGCACAAAATTCCTATCCTACCCAGTCTATGCATGTTCTATTATTAAACATCCCCTCTGAAAAAAAACCAGCCCTGCTTCCTTCTGCTTGATCCTGAAAGCCTAAAAACAAGCACAACCCACCTGGAGTTTCACACTCCTCCAACACACAAGATGGAGCCACCTCTGACAGCTTGAAAAGAGGTTTCTGGCTTATGGGGTCCTTGACACCACAGGGGCACAGGTGCTACAGCAATGCTACAGCATCAGCACAGGAGTTCCCTTGAACACAGAAGCCTGTGGGGTGGCAGAGCCCAGCACTCCTCCCACCTGGGCCTGCAAGGGAGCAGCCCCTCCTGCAGGGCCCATACTGCTCTGCCCACAGCCCCCGGTACTGATGTGCTTCCTCAGAGTGCAGGGAGTGTGTGCTGGGATCCTCCAGCTCCCTGCACCTACCCTGGGGAACACCAAGCACAGAGCCTGTGGCACTGCTTCATGTGTCTGTTTGCATCACTGCTGCAGGAGCACCTGCCTATGCAGAGATTTGCGCCATGCAGAAGGAGAAACATGATTATGGACTAACAGATTCACTTCTGCCAGCAAGCTGGTTTCTGTTGCCAGACGAGTAATCCAGGGTTGTCTTTAACGCACAAAGGATGGTTCCAGAAAAAATACAAAAACTAATTTTTGCTACTGTATTTGTGCCTAGAGAAGGTTAATTCTACACACTTGTTGAAAACAGGAGAAATGGCTCAGGAAAATGGTTCAGGGTGTTCACACACTACATTCTCATCAATACAGCTGTAATATTTTACAGCTTTTCATTGCATTAGTCATCATCTGTATGACTTTGTACACAAATATCACAAAAGAGGTCAAGACCTCACTATATCCTATATTAAATATCACAGACAAAAGCTGCAGAGCCAATTCTTGTCTGCAAAGGTATTCAGCAAAAATATAAACTACACAATGGAGAGGAAATAACATCTATGATTTCCAGGAACAGAGAACAAAATTTATATTATTTAGTCTAAGAAAGCATGCAGCTAGTCAAATGTTTCCACTTCCTTTAAACTTCAGGCACCTAACCTTATTACTTACTTCCCCTTCCAAAACTGAGAGCATGGTAATTACACTTTAATACAGCCTTCTTTTTAAGGAAGCCCTAAAACAGCACACTTGTTCTTGGTGACTTATGGCAGAGAAGCTAGGAAATTCTCTTCTTTACAGGTAGGATATCTGAAAAAGAATATTGCTTGCATGTTGTTTAGCCATATCTATTGAGGACTAATCTAGAGACAATAATTTAAATAGTACTGCTTAGTATGGTATATATCTTTCAACAGGAAATTCATCTACAAGACGCTCACAACTGCATATACACTACATGATCCTTCAGCCATCACAGTCAGGATTCAGAACTTCAGACTCAAGATTCTTTGTTATGATCTTTAGTTGTGGGATTTGGGGATTTTTTACCTAATTCTCCCTTTTCTTCCCATACACATTATCCACTCTTCCCTCCTGTACTACACAGTTGCATGCACTAGGACAGGATTGATGAGAGCAGACAAGAAGGTCCCCTCAATAGAGCTAGCACACAAGTGTAGGTTATAATTTATTTTTTGGGAATGATGGACAGTTGCATCTAGTAAGTGTATTTTCAAGTTGAATAATGTTCATAGTCATATTGCTTCTTGAAATTTCTGGCAGATACACCCTGAAAAGTATGCCACAGTTTTCCAGCATTAGTGAAAGCACTTGAAAATATAATACATCTGCAAATCAATTGTGAAAGCAGTTTACAGCAGAATGGTATGGAGCTGCAATGACCAGTTTCCCATCTAGGGAGGCACCACATTCCAAGGCAGTGAATCAGTGCAGGTAAGGCTGACTGCAGTCCCTCAATCCCTTGGTTGTTCATAGAGTAGCACAAGATGCTTATGCAATTGGATTGTGTAGGTGAGTATATGAAAGCCTTTAAAAGCATTGCAGGTTGCTAAAACAGACATACAGATGTGCCTGTAATCCCTCTGAACCTACTCATAACCTCTTTCCATTGGTAGATACATAACTGTGCAAATGAATGAGGGACATGCAGAAAGACTTAACATCTATATAGTACCAGAGTTACAGGCAGCAACAGCAGAACTGCACAAACCCATCTCCCAGATCTGTACTTGATCCAGTAGAGCAAAAAGCTCCTGTTTTCCCTGAGTTGTTCAAAAAACCCCTCAGCAATAAGCCAGAAGATTTTCTTAAACCTGTCTACAACATAATCACATCAAGTTAACACTGAATATATTAATATTCAAAGACTTTACTTCACAAATTATTAACTCTCCTATGTCACCATCTCTCACTACCACACCATTAATAAGCTTGTATTCTGTAGTGCCTGGAGTTCCTAGGTCAAACTAATTTTGAGAATAGAAGAATTTAAATTTGCTGATAATTCAGCAACCCCGAGCACACAAGTGACAGCAACTAATGCCAATGGGCTGGGTACAAAGGGTGGCTTATTTCACTCCAGGCCCATTCCCATTCACTGGGAATGGACTGTTCCCAGAGCTTAAAAGGAGAGAATTCCAGAGCTTAAAAGGAGAGAATTGAAAGAATTCCAAAAAAGTAGAAACTGACTCATGTTTTTTAAACATAATGCAGCACAGATCACAGGTACCTCAAATATTTCAGAAAAAAACCCTAAAACCTTACTGACATTACAAAACGGATGTGATGTGGAAACTTTTAACATATGGTTCAACAGCTACACTGAAAGAACAAGGCACAGATTTAACTCAGAACTATCTACATGGGAAACAAAAAGGAGCTTTGACTAATTTTGCTTGATCACAAGACAGCAGTTGTTTACCTTATTATGCCAATAATAGTGAACAACAAACTGAGTATGCCTGATATACTATTGAAGCTATTTGTATTCACTGCAGTGCCTGTAAATCCCAAATCCCAATTCTGGGCTCCAGCACTGTTGCTACAGGTACTGCACAAGTACAACAAAACCCCAGGCTGCCTGCTTCAAAAAAAAAAAAAAAAAAAAAAGGAAGAGAAAACCCATTAGCAAACACATTAGCAGACAGAGAAGTACAGGTCAACAACCAGGTGAGATTGAAAAGCATAGTCCACAATATTCTTAACATAAGAGCTGCTATTGTTTCTATGGCCTTCATGGCAGACATGAGCTCCAAGGGACACACCATGAATGCACAAGGTCAAAGAGAGTGCTAAGAGATCAGGTTTTAATCAACATGTTCAATATGGTGAAACATCTATAACAAAATGTCATCGTGAGGGGAAATTGAAAATGTACTTGTTTTAAAACACATGTGGGATGGAGGTAGGAGGCAGGAGCCAAGCTTGTATACTAAGTAAGAAATTATTATAAGGATGGGACAGAGTGAAAAGAGAAACAGAGAAAAAAAGTAGGTTGTGAAGAGTTTTGGATATGAAAGCAACAAGAGGAAGACAGACTAGATCTATAATCACCATGAGGAAAGCACACACACTAGCATCCATGAAAACATATGTACAAACACTGAAACAGGTGATTAATCCAATGTTGAAGTCCACTTTATGTTTAATTCTTTGTTCATATACATGTTGTCTTCCAAAAGGAGGAAAGTACACCCAACAAAAAAAACAGCTTGCAGAAGTTTCCAAATACTATGTTCCAAATGCTTCTAACAAGCTCCTAAGCAGAGAAAAATTATAGATAATTGGATTGATACCTCCATATTGAAATATTGGCTGTGTGTCTGTAAGTCAACAACAGCATCTAGGTTTCTTAATATATTTTTTAAATTTGGTTCAAATGCACAAATAAACTCTGAAGTTATAATTGCCACTTGAGGAACAGTGATAAAGAAAATAAAAGGAGGGGGAGAATCAATTTATTTTGCTTATTGCCTTCACGTGCCAACTATAGCAGTAAAGCTATAGCAGATAGTTGCATCTTGTGAGCAAGCTAAAAGACGTGTCATGCAAGCACTGTAAAAGTAACAATATATTTTAACTGCTGCAGTAACCAGCAGCATAAATTCTAGAGTTAACAACTGGAATAAAAGTCATAGCAATGCTGACATGGTTGATAAAATATAGAGAGAACACTTTTTAATTAAATATGAAGTAATGAATGGAAGTGAGGTTTCAGAGAGCAAATGACCTTCTTTTTGTCAGAGAAATTATTTGAATCTACAAAAGAAATTCAAAACATCATTTTGGTAAGGCATATATTAAGAAGTAAAATTGTTGAACAGGCCTACGTAATTAAAAAATACTGCTGAAAAGTATGATTTTAAAAGTTAAAAAAAGTTTCCTAACCTTGCTAAACAATATGAAGTAAATGCACATGTTGGCCAATACTCACACTCCAGAATCCTGCTTAAATGCCACATGGTAATTTAAAAAAATAAGTCATCAACTCAGCAGAAAAACTAATGCAATACATGAAAAAAAGAATTCTGACAGATATGATTTGTAGTTATGTTTAAGATAATATTGCAGAAAAATGGAAGTCATAGCAGGTCCCAGATCTAAAATGGAACTTCTCTTCCTTTATTAGAATCTGATTATTTGCTTAACACCTAGCATACAAATTGAATTTTATAGTGTGAATCACCAGTCTCATTGATTTGAACTGCTATTTCAGAAACAGCAGGATTTTTATCTGCCCAACATAATGAAAAAAGCAAAACGATCCTATATCCCCATGACAAGATTTATCCACAAATAAAACACTTGGAAAGATTTTAGATTAAAAATTAATTGCCAAAGTTAAAAAAAATTACTAATGGTGAAATCCCTTTCCTTTGGGCCAGGAATAATTACAGAAATGGACCAGATTTATACATAAAAGTTTTATACACTGACTCATAGTTATTTGCAGTAATGCTAAGGACATGCAGCAAACACTAGGCTCAGCCCATGGAAGGTTTTAATGAGACGTGTAGCAAAGAGCCAGGCTGTCCTGCTCTGCCCGAGAGTAAGAGTCCAGCTTCCAGCACGGATCCTCTCTCCCAGCACACACGGCCCCCACAGGAACAGGAACATGACCCTCTCTGGAGCTGGAGAGGGGAATGGTGCTGACTACTGGGCAAGCTCATAAAAGCACCATAGAGCTCTTGGAACCACAAACCTTGACCAGGCAATAGCAAGGCCTGCACCACCACTCCAGGTTTTTGATCATGTATGCAGTGATTCCCATTTGTAGAAACCACTAGTTCCATAAAGAAAGTTTTGCATGTATGTGAAGCTACTGCAACCCCAAGTCCTCCAGACCACCAATTCTCTTCATCTCCCAAGTGGGCTGTATCTTCACAGAGCATACTCTCCAAGTGCTGGAAACAAAGCAGCTAGCAAAGCAAAGGAACCTCAAACCACCGCCTCCACTTTAAAAAAAAACAACACACACGTTAGCCAGTTAAGCAAGTTTGACACAGAGTTTCTTTAATGAAGTTTGTGAGATGAAGAGGAGAAAATAGTTCCAACAATATTACTACTCAAAGATTTTAGACTTAATAGCTAAATGACAAAACTTCAGTTCATAACTTACTCTTACAGGGCAAGTTTATTGAATTGGATGTGTTTAGGATTAATCAAAGGCTCATTTAGTACTGAAGCCTAGAGCCATTAAAATTGATTTTGAGCATGTCCACCACCACACAAGCATGAGTTTTTGGCTAACAGCAAAGCTCTGACTATTTACTTACTACTGCATAGCTCAGGACAACTCACATCATTTCTTTAAACATGTGCTTTTTCTGCCAGCCTTCAAGTAGTCTTGTCTCATTAAGTTTGTTTTTCAAAGAGTCTCATACCGTCTATCTGTCCAGTGATATCTAGTTTGTCCAGCTCAATAGGTACCTGACTTCTAGACCTCTCTAGATAATACTATAAATATCAGTAATATTTAGCTTTTCAGATTAATATACATTTTAAAAAATATCTGTACATTGATTACCTCCCCACTCTGACTTTCTTTAGTTGCACCATATAATTATTTTTCCTTCAGGATCTAAGGTCCAATAGCTATTTCTGCCATGAGCATTGGATAAGACTAGAAATTAACAATAACATGTTGGGGAAAAACTCCAAAACCCAAACAAACAACGAAAACCACGCAAACACACACACACACACACACACACACACACACACACACACACACACATAAAATGTTAGCTATTAATGATGCCTAATTCAGCCCAAGAACCAAAAACTGCTCATGGTCTGTATTTGGCCATATGTATTGTATGGATGGCAAAGAAAACATGTTGATCAGAACCAGGTTCTGTGATTTTAGCAAGTTACCAATAATTTATAGGAAACTAAATTTAGAAGCTGTTTCACTGCTGACAAAACATAGCAAGAAGGTTCCAAATTTTACTAAGAAAAAGATAAATTGTAAGTAGGCTTGTAAGTAAGATGATCTAATCTGGAGATGGAACATAGATTTGATTTCTCTGGCAAATCTCAAGGCTATGTGAGGAGCACTCGTTTACTGCTCAGTAAATCAGATTCAGGTTATTAACAGCTTCAAGGAGAAAACCATTTTAAAAATCTGAGATTCACATTTAACTCTTCCTTCAGAGCTGCTCCAGTGCAGAATTATAAGCAGGACTATTGATCCAAACAGACTAAGTGCCACAGCCCACTTTTCTATCATCTTGTTTTTAAACACCAAGCTATCTCAAAGCTGCAGAAACATAGCTGCTGGCACTGCCTGATGCTCCATAAATCAGTCTATTCCTAGCACTAATTATCCCAAGCAGCTGTTATCCTCCATTTGATCTTCAGTATCCAGGAAATCTTTTCTTCAAAGGCTAATGTGACCAAAGAATGTTTAGCGTGTTGCACTTGGAGATAAAATGCATCTGTGTTACTTAAAGGCCATAGATCCTGTTGGGTATTTTCACTGAAGCCCCATTAACCCTCCTATAAGATCACAATGTTTGGGGTTGGTTTTTTGTGGTTTTTTTGTTTGTTTGTTTGTTTTAGAAAAGAGCATTTCAGTAGGAAAAAGAACATAATAGTTTCTTTTACAGCACTGTAACCCCCAGCAGAATAAAAGAAAGCAGTGCTCAGCTAGCCAAGTGTGAAAGACTATGCGTACAATCTAAGAGAATTTTTTCTCTCAGGCTGCTTCCACATCCAAAAGCTTGTCAGAAAAAGATTAGAGACTGAAATGATATGATATTACAGTTATGCAGCTCACACAGCCACCCCTGCTGTGAGCTTATACACACAAACCCTTACATCTTGATTGTCCAACATTTGGCACAGATGCTGTGGCTCACTACCTGCAGGTATTAGAGCAGATCTACCATCAGCTCAGAACTGTAAAAATTTGTGAAATATGAATATACCCAGGTGCATTTCTCACACATCACTGCTTCCCATGTGGCCTTTGGCACCATGGGTTGTGGAACAGCTTCCTTGCAAATTGCCAGCAGTTAGTGCAATGAACTGCTGGGTTATAGCCTGGATGCTGATAACGTGCATCACACAAAGCACACAAACACTTCAGCACACAGACCTGCAGGCTGAGCCCTTTGCTCAGCTGGGCCCTGGGCCACTCCTGCCCCATGGCCAGCACTTGCCCTGCCCCAGGGCAGATATGCAGCTTCTGGGCTGCAGCAGGATGAGCTGCTTCACACTCTTCCTGAACCTATGTGGAAATTGGCACCTCATCTCATTTAATCACAACAATCCCTGGGTGACTGAATAAAAGCTTTTCCAGTTTTTCAGGGAACTATTGGACTAACAAAACTTTACCATTGATCAGGTATCCATCTGAATAGCTGCAAATAAGCAGAGGGAACAGCAGTGGCTGCCAGTTATTTCTACTGCCATGACTGACTGACAAGGACTGTAGACAGAGAACAGGCTGTTCTGAGTTCGTTGCCTCCAAACAGCAGCATCCTTCCTCCTGCATGCCTCCTCAATTTGAGGTAATCAAATCCCACCTCCCAAAGTCACTGCAGTACCAGAGAAATAAGAGATCACTGGTTTGAGAACCACTTTTTCCAGGCAAATTAGTATAGATAAGCAATCCAAAAAGCTCCACACACAATAATCTGTTGCATTAATCCCTATTTCTAATACTCAGGAAGTATTTTATATAACAAGCACTCTCTAATACATCAACGTCTCATGGCACAGCTGTTATGAAAAGTGAAATTCAGTGGAGTCAAAATTCTACATGCATTACAAAGCTAATCCTGTGAGGTTAGCTGTGACTTTGCAACAGCAACAGGATTGCTGTTATACAGAAAAATATGGAGCAGCAGCTAAGCAGTCAGCCTCCAAGTTGTATGCATTCCCAAAATAAACACAACCTCTGGTGTAGCACTAACTCAACCAATTTCATTGCTGTCACAGCTGCTAGGACACTGACAAAGGACAGTTACAACATCCTACACCAAATGCTGCAGGACAGTGATCTGTACATCCCTATACCAAACAATCTGCATTTTCTGTTGCAAACTGGGCCTAGATTAGGCAGCCAGATTATTGCTTACAGAATGATTTACTGAATTTACTGTTCAGTTCCATGATAAACAATGAAATATTTATTCTGCAAAATATTTTTCTATGTTGCAACCACATCCAGCTGTTACTATCCCATCAAGTTTCTACATCATTAAAAAAAAAAACTGCTGAACTATTTATTAGGGAGGGAGGGAGGGAAGAGAACTATTTGTAGTTAGATAATCAGTGGCTGATTCTCTCACCATCTCAGCTGGCCATTCCAGGGTGCACCTTTCATTTTAGAGGCCAGCTACAGGACACACCTACACAACACACCTCAGACAGGCCAATTTAGCCCACTACACCTTCACCCCAGATGTCTGCCACCTCCCAGGGCAGGCACTCAAAGTGGGGTGGGATGGAAGGCTGCAGGAGCATGGCTATTCATCTCACAGGGCCCACAGCTTGTACAGAAGGGGGACAGCACAGCTGGTTGAGCAGGGTCTCCCAGGTCTCACCACACTGCTGTGGGTGAAGGGTATGTCTCAGAGCAGCCACCTGTTTCTGTGTGAAGCACATCTGGGGACAAGATTGATGCTCAACAGGCAGAAGTGAACGGGCTCTCTCTTCTCAGAGACAAGTGCCCTGAGGTCAGCTGCTCATTTTCCTCAGCTTTCACCTAGCCCTGAAATCTCCCTTTCCAAGGAAAATTTCACCCCTCCAGACACAGCAGCTCACTGAAGTGGAAAATGACTGGCAGCAGTGAGCCAGAAGGCAGCACCTTCCTCAAGGACATAATGATCTCTTAGTCAGCAGGCTGTCCCCAGGATTTTCCCAGCAGCAGAGACCCCAGCTCTGAATGCAGCCAATTCCCTAACAACAGCAGCGCTAGAATGACACTTAAAGAAAAAAGTGCCAGTCAGGTGAAGCCTTATCCTCTGTGCTGATACTGAGCACAGCCCAGAGTCACTTGAAACAGACTCCCAGGGCTTTTAACAACGGCAGTCTTACCTCTGTCTCCTGACACTAGTCAAAGCAGCCATCAGGAGACTTTGCTTAGTTAAATCCTGAAGAATATAGCTGAAGGAGGCCATGATAAAAGCCATTTTCAAGAATTGCTTCAATTTTAGCCAATTATGAGACGGTATTTGTTCTGAGGAAGCTGGGAGGTCCTTTTAGTAGACATAAGATACTTCAGTGGTGAGAGTTAGGGACAAAGTAGTTAGGAAAGTATGTGAGACAGAAAAGTAAAGATTCATATAACGTTCCCCTACAGACTCAGAAGGAAAACATATGGCTTAGGAATGCATGTGGGCTCCTCAGCTCCCTAAGCAGCCTGGCAATCCCAGTGCTGAGCAGCCAGGGAGTGAGCTGCAGAATGTTCTCAGGAGAATCTCTGTAATATAGTTGGTTGAAACCACCTTAATGGAAAGGTCTCACATAAAATATCAGTTTTTGGAAAGCAAAGTCCTTCACAGCAAAATGTCATCTTTGACAAAAATAGATTTCCAAATGCTAAAAGCATGATTTTTACTCTTTTTGGGATTAAACATCTTATTTTAAAATAGCTCATTACATAATATGAAATGAAAAAGGCATCTGAACAAAGCATTTTAGTTTGAAATGCAAACTTTCAGAATTTTGCTTCATAAGCAATTGACTCCTGTGAGTGGGTGTTTTATTTCATGCTGGAACAAGATATTTTAGTTGCTGTATCCTTAAAGCAGAATTTCCCTCAAAAGTGAGGATTCCATGTTCTGTAACGCTCCAAGCACTTAGTTCTTGCCACCTTTTGAATCTGATGTTCTGCAGTGACATAGACCACAAGAACTTCTCAGTTGGTCTATGACCAAATTAGACAGCAAATCTAGCCTCTCTCTTTCAAGGAAAAAAGAAAGAAAAAAATTATCTTTTCAACACCAGAAAAGTAAAGAAACTTTACTTCACCTTAGGAGTTAAGAAACTTAAATTAGCCTCAAAGTGGCCTCTGAGAGGTATCAAATCTGCACAATCGCACAATTTGCCAGGTTTGTAAGGAAACTGACTGCACAGTTTGCCAATTTAGAATTGACATTACAGCTTTGTTTTCACAGCAAGAGAAGATGGCAGTCAGTTTAAGTATTTTTAATTAGCCCGACAAGGGCTTCTGTTGAGTCACACACCAGTCAGCATTCTGGGGCTAGCACAGCTCATCCTGAAGAGGTGCCTGGAGACACTGCTGTGGGGCCATCTCTCCCCCTACGACGGGGTTACCAATGCTACTGAACGTCAAGTGATCAAAGACATCAAAATTCATTTTGTGCAAGATCACCCTCTGTGTTCACATCCCACCAGCAGCACAACTGAACTTTAAATCTGGGCACTACGTTGACAGCTCTTTAGAAGAATATCCTGTGAGAGGGATGGGACACAGTGCTACACCAGAACTTGCTCCTCTGTTAAAGTACTCCCCAAGTCCCAGCATCCCAACTGTGCTGCTCAAACATCAGTTCCAAGATGATATTCTCATCAAAAGAAAGTAACCATGGAATTCACTGCCTAAAAACTCCTCAGGGTTATTCTGTTAGTGATTAGTTGTCAGTCTGTGCTCCACACAGTTGTTATTATGTTTGACAACACCCAAGCTCTCTCCTACTCTAACAGATACTCAAAACACACAATCTAATTTATTTCAGCAAATACTAAACATGACACACACCTACTTATTGAAACATTTCTTAATGCCCTGATGCACAGCAATGAATGTTGCAGAAAGTTTGCAGTTCTTCTCCTCCAAGCCTAATGTTAAAAGAAAAGTAATCCTTCTCAGCCCAGGCTCCAATTGCAATTGAATAAGCTTTCAGATTTTCCAGAATCTCTGCTGGCTGAAGCAGAATGAAGTATCTTAGTCAAATGGCACTTAATACTATATTCATCACTTTAGGTGGCTCTTTTGAAGGGCTTTTTTGCAATATTTTCAAAAATTACACAATTTATTCATAATTCTGGGTAACAGTGAACAAGTCAGTTAAGAGCACACTTAGGTCTAAAGCCATTTTGCCTTGTGCATGCCCATCCCAAGGGACCAGCAGGTGAACTTCACCATCCAGATCTAAAGAACTGCTGCCCAGTAGCCCAGTGCAGCTGATGGAGCAAGCACAGCTACCATCCCCACTGAGCCAAGCTCCAGCATCACCAAATACAGGTTATCTCCTTTCCTAACTGCTCCATTACCTCACTCTTGGCAAACCAGCACACGACACAGAATGGATCAGAAAATCCTTGCTAACCAGTGCCCAGCCCACCTCCACTAAACTGCCACAGCAGCAATATTCACTGAACAATTCAAGGCTTCCTAAGAAATAAAAAAATTTAACCAGAGTATGTGGGGTGTTCCAGGTTAAAGCATATTTATACAACTGCAACAGTACATCAAACTACAGGGAAGTGAGTGGGAAGAGACAGATGAGCCACAGGCAAAATTCAATATGCATGAATTATTACATCAGTAATAATGCAATTAATGTAATTAATATGTACATCAGTACTTGTCCCATGTTGCAAGACATCTGATCCAGGGTGAAATCACTCACCAAATCCCAGAATATCAGGTTGGAAGGGACCTCAGGGATCATCAACTTTTCTCAACAAAAGCATGGTCTAGGCAAAATGGTCCAGCATCCTGTCCAGCCAAATCTTAAAAGCATCCAACATGGAGGAATCCACCACTTTCCTGGGGAGATTATTTCAGCAGCTGATTGATTTCATTATGAAAAATTTTCCTCTCCTCCAAGAACCTTATCAAGTTCAAGTTCAACCAACTCAGTATTAGCTGTGACCACACTATATTTTGTTCAAGTTGTTCTCACACCTTGAACCAAACTTTTATCCTATGAACTAAAAATTGTGAATTTGTGACTTGGTTTTGTAACCATGTTGAGGGAAGAGGAGGGATAGAGAAAATGGGCAAGTAGATAATTAGTACATACAGGAAAAAGACAAGGAAGCACAGCTGAAGGGGACCAAGGAATACTGTGAAGAAAACTCAAGGACAGGGAGTAGTCTGGGTAGACACTGCAAGAGAGACAAGATGCAGGGATGGGGAAATGGGACAGTGCTGAAAAATTCAATATTTAAAGATTGGGTCATGTAAGAAAAGCTAATAAAGCATTTGGCAGGGAAAAAAATAAGATGGGACAGGACACAGAACTGCAGTAAGACTGAGAGAAGGGAATGAGGAGACAAAACCTAGAAATTTAATCAAGATGTATGACTACTTTTGCATGTCTAAGTTGCACTTTTCCAGCTACACATGGTAATGGGATCTTGCTCAGTTCCCTCCTAATCATGCAACGTGCAAATAACATCAGGCAACGCTTTCCCAGTTTCCTCTGTGTTCCATACCCTGTGAGAAAAGTTAATGCTACAGAGACAGTAACTTGTTCTCGGAAACTGAGTAGACTTCACAGCCCAGCCTTCCACCAGGAAACTGTTCGTGCTCAGGGGACAAATCTGTGCCCAGCTGATGCCAGTTCATGCTGCCTTTCTGTCCAGTTAACACTCTGAGGCATAACCCTCTGAATTTCTGGATTCCAAACAATTTGGATTCCAAAACATCCAGTTCATTTAGTCAGGAGCTGCTGAATAGCTTCGACAACCATGTGAGAATGAATGATCTCAGTTATAAGTAAAGAGCTATTTGTCACTGTTTTCCATCTATTTCATATAAGAAAATTAATATTTCCTTTGCGAGTAACATTTATTTGACAACCTGGTGCTAAACCTTTTCATCCAGTTCTTGCCTGATCACATTTATAAAGCACTTCCCTTCATGTTTAAGGAAGGTTGATGGCTTTTGTATCCTTATGAAAACCAGAGATACACCTCTAGTTCTACACAAAATAAAACATTCTGTCTCCCTCTACTGGCACTGCATTAAATCAAACCAGAAAAAGGAAAAGAAAAACTAGAAAGCAAATGTTTATTGTTATCTTAGAAAATTCTATACAGAAGCAATGCTCAAATAATAGAAGATTAATACTTTAATCATAGTTTCTAAACAAGTATTACAAAGAAGAATACTAAGGGTCTTTCTGAATACAGCATGAGGCCCATTTAAAAGTATTATAGTTACTATATACACAGCACCACCACAGCAACACAGCTATGACAGAGAAATTATTTATATATTTGGGAAATTTTCTACTAAAACTATTTCTTCATTAAAAATACATTAGAATATTAATGAACTTTCTGTTTCTGTAACTTCAGCTTATTTTATAATGAATCAGATTTAAGCATTCCTGCTTGTTTCCAGCCAGACTGACTTACAATTAAGCTAGATCCTTTTATTCCTAAATAAATTAAAGATAATACATGGTTTTGGTTTGGGTTGTTTGTTTGTTGGGTTTGGGTTTGTTTTGATTAAAACCAATCACAATTTACGATTCAAGGAACTTCTGGTTTGCAATTTGATCAGTCAAAATATATTTAGTAATGAAAGCAAGATGTCACTATATAAAATACAAGAGATGTCTTTCACATACTCTTTAGATGACAGCTGCAAAACCTTTTTTTACTGAATTCTGCTTTTCTCAAATAACTAAGTGGATAAAGCACTCTGCTTGTTTCTAATATGGACTTGAAATATTTCTTAGTGCTTCCAGAGAAACGTATACCTTTTCTTACCCCAAATAAGTCAAAATCACAAGAGTAAGAGAAAGAAGTGCCATGTCTGCCATGAGGCCATCACTGTGATTTCTTTCTTACTAATTTTCTTCATTGGAGAATTTATTTAAATTTAGATTTAAAAAGCATTATTAAAATGAAACACTTCATTCATATATCTTACAAACCAGAAGTACTACAGAGTGTACTGATTTTATCATATATTCTATAGAACAATTTATCATTCCTTTAACAGAGCCATGAACATTCATGTGTCCAACCAAAATGCATTTCACTCTGCAGTGAGTTTTATTTTCTATGGTAATGCCTTTTTGAATGCAAGACAAGCATCACCTGCTAAGGACAAGCGTCGGCAGCATAATGAGAAACACAGTAAGTTATGAAGATGTCCCTGGAACTGTTCCCCCACATTTCCCCTACTCACTCTGGGGTTCAAGTGCTGCAGGCACTGTGCTGGCTGTCAGTGGCCCTGAAGCACAAGCAAGTCAGCAATGTGGTCTCCCAAAGCTCCCAAAGCTGTCAGGGGCCAGGCCAGCAGAGACCAAGAGCCAGCACAGGTCTAAGACTGAAGAGTCAATGGCTCCCTGTGTGAGCTGCAAAACTCACAGATCCTCAACTTTCAGACACTGAACACGGTTTTGAGCATAGCATTTTTGAAATAGTTTTTTTCTATCTGTAGAATCAGATTAGAGCATCATAAAAAACATGCCAGAAAACAAGAGATCAAATTTATCAGCCCTGTAATTTCTGAACTAACTGAAATTACCACTAGGAGTTAATGTGTCAAGCAGTAATCAAAAAGGGTTAGACAGAATTTCCATCTTTTCGTGACACAGTACTTGTTTGCAATTGGTGTGTATAGATTGCTTAATGGTAGCATTCAAAGAGCTGAATGTGAACTTAAGGTTAATTGAAAAGTACAGTTGTACTTCTATACAGAGATTCCACTATGTGGGGAAAAAAGCATTCAGAATTTACAATAAAATCCTCTAAATATGTAGTGGATTCAAGTAGTCTCATTTAAAAGGAGACTATAGTATATGCTTCCATACTGGTGGCATGGAGGCCTTGGTTATCAAGCTGATGTTAAGAAAGGAGTTTTTGAGAAGAAATATGCCTACACAGTAGATGACAGCAAAAAACTTTCATGCCAGGTTTAAGTAAAACAAAGGAATGCTTTTAAATGCTTAAAAATTATGTTTCACATTAATACACAAGCTCTGACCTTGACTACATTAGCACATGCCACTACAGTAAAATTGTTTCAACAAAGTCTTTACATGCACCTCAAAGTTCCTACAGACATTTTTATGAAAAGACCATGCTTTATTTACTGTACCTGAACATTTCTGTACCTGTCACGCTGCATGTTAATGAAAAAATAAGATGGAACATTAGGTTATTTTCACACGTCCTTTCCAAAGGCATAATTTCTATTTATTCTTACATATGACGTTACATGAAGTTTTACTTTAGAAGAACTACCAAAAAGCACTTCAGTCTATCTTAAGATGACAACTTTGCCAAGTCAAATAAAAAGGTTTTACTGTGCAGGGGAAAAAGGCTAAACAATTAAAGAACATGATTTCTTCTCTTTCCCACACAATGTTTCAAAAACCCCCAAAACACAGATGCTTTGAGAGAAGTAGGTTTGTTTTTGCTAATACTCTTCACCTTGGATCAACTTGGTAGAAAAGAGTTACACAGAACTAACAGCTGAGGCTACAGCAGCTTACCCAGCTGAGCTAGTTGCACTTTGTCTGTTTCCAGGTAAAACTGACATCATTAGGAGTCAGTCATAACTAAGGAATAGCACAGCCTGGCCTCTTGACTTTAAATTAAGTGTGAGGGCTTAAATGAAACACTGCCCACAGTAATGAAACAAACTATTTACACAAGCACACAGAGAGTACTTACAGCGTTTCTGGGAAACTGCCTGTAAACAAGCTGTGACAATGTCGCAGTTCTTCTGGACTTTTTGTACAAGCCTGTCCTTCTGCTTCAGGAGACGGAGCAACTTTGCCGATTGAACGGAAATTCTGTAATTCAGTTCTCGTTTTATAGTTGTTAATTCATCAACATCTGCCAACAAGCAGAGAAAACAACTTCAGTGCATGCCAAAAGATTCACAAGCAGCTTATTGTAGTTGACACAAGTGCAAAGGCACTTGCCCCACAGACATTTACAAATACAAGCTTTCTATAAATGACAAGTTCTATTGACTGGGGTAATTCCCAGTTATAATCACTTTCAGAATCTGAGCCAAAGTCTTTAATTTTCTTTTGAACAAAAGTACTTCAATTTATTGCACACAGCATGAATCTTAACAACCATCCTGTTACAAACTTCTAGGAACGTGACAGATACAGATAGAATATATCAATGAGTGCAACCAGGGGATACATTTTAAATACAGTACCTTCCAGAAGCTGCCTGGACAAGATATACATTTGTAACAGACAAGGGAACGTGTTCAAGAAGCTGCCTGCAGAGCTACAAATGCAACTCCAGAATAAGCTCTAAGTGGGAAATTCTTTCCACTAAGATGCAGCTAGATGACTGTCATGGCCTCAGTTATCCCCATGGGCCAGTTATAGCGCCAGCAGACCCCTTCAGTTCATCCAAATGTCTCAGCTCAGTTCTAATATTCCTGTTGCCCCCCCCCTGAGGTGAACTTCAGGACCAGAAAAGGGAGTTGTTGGGGAGATGTCTTAAGTCCATCCATTTTTCAGAGTCCTCTGCTCTGTTCTCAGATGCTCCCCCCGCCAGTGAAATCCTGGGTCTTGCCCATCACATTCTGACCTCTCCAGCTCCTCCCTGCAACAGCCTGGCACGGCTTGCACCAGCATCTACACAGCTGCCTGCTCCCTGCAGCTAACTTTTCAAACTATCACTTTCAGTGCAACCCCTGTCCCCTGACGCCTGGAAAGAAAATAAATCCAAAAAAATCCATTCTTCAGTAACCTGATCTAATGAGAAATATATATACCCATTCAAAAAAGCTACTGTCAGTGGGATGGTAAACAGCTCAGCTCATGTGGAAAAGCTGTTTCAATAATTCTGGAGAGCTTAAAGAAAAGGAAAATCTAGGCTGAAATGACCATCGACCACGGGCTAGTGAAAAGTATGATTGCAAGGACGAAGGAGCCGCTGGAAAAAAAATACTGAATTTTATAGTCACTACGCTGTTTCAGCATCTGCTGCTTAGATACAATTCCCAACCACCTGTGCCAGGCAATGTAATTTAAAACTAGATATATGGATTTCAAAGAAAAAAAAAAAAGAAAAAAAAAAGTTGCATTTGTACTAACTAATTTATACAGCCACCATTTATACAGTTGTCTGGTGAGTTTTACTCTTTTCTTGTGCCACTTAGCTGTGCCTCTAAAAAAACAGTAACTTGGCAGCAAAATGAATGAGTTGAAACACCACAAAATAAATTTCTGAACAAGAACATTTCCTGTTGAGTTGCAGGTTGCCAAAGGACCCACAGAAGAACTTGAGCTACATCCTAGTAACATCAGAAGGCGTGTCATCTCATTAAGAAGCCAAACACGGAAGCAGATAGCTGTTTGTCCAGCTCTGAAAAACAGGCATATTTAGTCACCTCTTGGGTTTTTTTCCTCATCAAAAGCAAAAGCGATTAAACATCAGGAGACAAGAGGCCTTTGTTCTCTTTTCCTCTTCATTGGATCTGCTTGGAGTTGCACGTCTCAGTCTTTTACAAACATGCACTGTTGAGACTACCTAACTTTCAGAAGAATTCTTTTAAAAATTCATTTAGATTCTCATTGACTCCAGCATTTACATTCTTCATTACACTCCTTTTTTTTTTTTTTTTTTTTTGTCAGAAGGCAGGCCGACCTCCAAATAAGCTTTACAGTTCTCCAGTTTAGTTTATGTCCAGTAGAACTAAAACGTTCTGAGAAAAACTCTTATGATACTCTGTGTGTAGCATCTCTTCTAGATTCAGAAAATAAGGACTGAGTGAAAGAGAGAAAAGAGAGAAAAGAGAGAAAAGAGAGAAAAGAGAGAAAAGAGAGAAAAGAGAGAAAAGAGAGAAAAGAGAGAAAAGAGAGAAACCGGACATCTATTATTTACTATAAGTGAGGAAAAGCACCAAACTCGCAGAAACACAAAAGCTTAGGCAGTCTGTCACAGGAACTAGTAGCAGACGACCCTAATTCGGCTCCCAGGGCACCTGAAAGAAAAGAGGGGCCAACAGCACAGGAGGCCCTAGTCTAATTGAGCTCCCAGCTAACAGCACGTGGGAAGCCGCTGGGAGCCACGGCCATGCAGAAAGCCGGGAAATGGACATATATACACACATAGACACGTGCGGCAGGCACGGAGGGCATCTTCGGGCAGGACGGCCTGGCAGGCCCAGAGGAAAAGCGAGGCGCAGGGGTACCCGGCGGGCTGTACCTTTCAGCCGCAGGTACTTGACCTGGCTCTGCCGCTGCTGCAGCTCCCGGAGGCCGCGGGAGCGGGCGCTGCCCGAGGGCACGGCCGCCTCGGCGGCGCTGTACAGCTCGGTCAGCAGCCCGCTCACCAGCGACGAGGGGCGGCTGGACCGGCCGCTGCCGGGACCCGCCTCGTCCTCCTCCTCCTCTTCCTCGGCCAGGCTGTCGGCGCTGCTGCCCGCCCTGCCGCCCGCGCCGGCCTCCGCCGCATCCATCTTCCGCGCCGCCGCCGCCGGGTTCCGGGCTCGGCGCGTCCCACGGTCGCACGCCGGGGAGGGGCGGGCAGGGGAAGGGGAAGGGGAAGCGGCCCGGAGAGCCCAGGCGGGAGCGCCCGGCTTCGCTCCCTCCCCGCGCACCGTGGTAGCGGCCGGGGCGGGGGCGCTGCACCTGCCGAGGGGCGGGACCGCGCTCCGCCTCGGGGCGGTGACACCGGGCGCGGTGACACCTGGCGCGGTACCCGTGCACCGTGCGGCTGCGGCGGAGCTCACCGCCGTCCTGCCCGCCGTCCTGCTCCTGCTCCCCCGCTGGAGGGGCGGCCCGGTTTTGGCAGTAATTCAGTACCTGCGCTGCGGCCGGTCCCCGCGACACCGCCTGCAACCCGGAGCGGATGGCGGGGTCCGCACGGCCGCCAGAGCCGGGCTCTGGCTGCGGCACCGGTGGCGGTGCAGGGAGGCCTGGCCACACGCGTAAAAGCCGCGACTAATTCAGCTCAGGAATGGGCAAGGCTGAGTGCTCCAACCTCCCTGCTCAGGCAGGGTTATCCGGAGCACATTGCACAGGACTGCGTCCCGCCAGTTCTTCAGTGTCTGCAGTGAGCGAGACTCCACAACCTCTTTGGGCAACCTGCTCCAGTGCACAGTCACCAGCACAGTAAAGAAACTCTTCCTCATGTTCAGGTGGAACTTCCTGTGCATCAGCCTCAGCCCGTTGCCTCTCGCCCTATGGCTCGGCTGAGATGCCCATTCTCCTGCCAGAGGAGCTGCCCGTGTCCTGCCGGCACGCCTCCCGTGGGTGTTTCCCCAGCCCTGGCGGCGCGGCGCTCACGCTCGGGAAGCGCCTCCGCGCGGGGGCGGGGCTTGGGGCGGGGCCGCTGCTGCCGCCCGGGCCACGTGACCCCGCCCCCCGCGCTCCCGGGTCATATGCCGGGGGCGGGGCGGGCCCGCGCGCTGCTGCTGCTCCGGCTCCGCGGCCGCTCCGCGCCTGTGGCGGCCCCGACCCGCCCGGCCCCGCCATGTCCCCCGCCATGTCCCCCGCCGCGCTGCTCCGGGCGCTGCCGCTGGCCGCGCTGCTGCTGCTCGGCCCGGCGCGGGCAGTCCGGCAGGCGCGGAGGCCCAACGTGGTGCTTATCCTCACCGATGACCAGGACGTCTGCCTGGGCGGCATGGTAACCCTGCGGCGGGGGGCGCGGGGCTGGCGGCTGTGTGGCGAGGGGGGCTCGCCGCCCGCCCGGGTCGCGTACCGGGCTGTCGGACGGCGACACCGAGCACGGCGGGCGCGGTGTGGGCGAGGGTCGCTCGGGGTCGCGCTGGGCCCAGCCCGGAGCCGGGCAGGGGCTCGCTGCGGCCTCGGGCCGAGCAGCCCCGCGGAAGGAGCGTCGCGGCGGGGCTGGCACGGGTGGGATGAGCCGCTCTGCGGGGCCGCGGGGCTCGGGGGGCCGGGGCCTCCCTGGAACGGCCGCTGCAGATAGGTATTCCCGTAAACACTCCACACTTGGGCCCGCTTGTGCAATCGCTGTGGCCACGCCAGGCCCTAGCGAGAAGGAAAGGGCACTCTTAGTGTCTTGCCGGGGTTGTTCCTAAAACCTGTGGTGTTGGGCCTTTTTCCAGGCAGCCTGCTTCAAGTCCCTGGCTTCGCCTGGCATCCTTGCATTTTTAGCTGATACCTTTTTGGTGCTTTCCTTTCAGACCCCCCTAAAGAAGACTAACGCTCTTATTGCCCAGATGGGAATAACCTTCGTAAATGCAGTAAGTGTTTGCATGAACGCTCTGAACTTCTGAGGCGTGTGCCTTTATGTATTTTGTATCATAGGTCATCTGAGATCTTAAAAAATGCTATCAGCTTTATGAAACCTGTAGATATGGATGTGAGGTTTTTAAAACTCAATTGCTACCTACTTTTAGGTCTCAAATGAATATAACTTAAGGGGATGTTCAAAATCTGTAGTTTCACTTTCTGAAAGCACTTGTGCTCACTTCCTTAATCTGTAAAGTAAAACTGCGTGGTCTGAATATTAAAAGAAGCTGCTCAAAACTTTCATCAGCTTCATGCAAAATGAAAAGTCACTTCACTCTTTTCCTATTCTAGTGTACCTCCATGGCTAAAATAATGGAGTGAGTCAACAATCAGTATTTTAGTGGGTTCTTGCCTTAACGAAAACCATGTCCAGTCTGGTGGTGAGAAGTTGAAGGGCATGTGCTACAGAGGCCTGAAATTGGTTTCATGTGCAGTTTTTTACTAGTGAAAATACTGAATATATAATTCTGGGTGTCCAGAAAGAAGTGGGTTTGACTGTTTAATATATTAATCAACCTGTTAGCTGATATTTAAAAACTGTAAATTTTGGCATAAAATTGTTTTAATATCCAAGTCTTAAATCTCCTCATTCTGTTTTTCCAGTATGTCCCCAGTGCACTTTGCTGTCCCAGTCGAGCTAGCATTCTAACAGGAAAATATCCACATAACCATCATGTCGTCAATAACACTCTGGAAGGGAACTGTAGCAGCAAGTTGTGGCAGAAGATTCAAGAACCATACACCTTCCCAGCACTGCTCAAAGCTATGTGTGGTTATCAAACATTCTTTGCTGGAAAGTACTTAAATGAGGTATTTGGGGGTTTTTTTTGGTTTTTTTGTGGTTTGTTGTAAGAGTCAAGTGTTCACTGAGGCAAATGTTCACTTGTATACGTGTGCTTTAGGCTTTTTGTTTTTTGAACGAGGATATAGTTTCTAGGAGTTCATAGTAAGATGTAAAATTCAGCACTGAAAGCTGTAAGGCTGTGTGTTCCTCTTGTGTGATGAAATTGGATTAGGAGCTGTATGAGCTACAGGGTTCTTAACAGCATGTTTGCTTTGCATCTCATGCTGGGAAACGGTGGTATAATAAAGCAATGGGACATGAATCTTCACAATAAAGCAATGGAAGATGAATCTTCACAATAAAGCAATGGAACATGAATCTTCACAGCACACACGGATTTGTGTTTGCTGATGTTCCTGAGGCAGCAAGGGGAAGGGAAACTCAGCTGGCTTCCTCTGAGCATCCCTTGACTCAGCAGAGTCTCTCATGCCTGCAGTTAGGGGAGCCATGTAGATTGGAGAGGGCTGCCCTGAGAAAACCCCTTGTGTTGCTCTAAGGCACTCTCTGTTTTGAGTTTGGCACTGACTCAGCAGCTACTTTCCCTATTTTGCTATCTTAAAGGCTAGTTGTTGTAGATTATTTGGCACTGAAGTGACATTACTTGAAGTTCCTACCCCTCCTGGGGGAGGATGAAGGAAGCTGTTGGTCTGTGTGGAATTCTCTTTAGTGTCTTGTGAACTGTTATCACAAAGCCTGCAAGTGTCTTGTCACATGGATGTTTTGATCACTGCTCATTATTTGATATGTACACTATGTTCTCCAGGATTTCTGCATGTTTTCACATGCAGAATGGAGCAGGGAGTAACATTTAAATTTTACTGATGATTGCTAAGTTTTCAATTACTGTCTAGTTATTGAACCCTGGTTTCTTTAATAGGCCCTCCATGTGTTTTTATATGCATATATATGTGGTTTTCCAGATTCTGAAATTGAATTTGGCTTGACATGGTGTTGAATAAAGCACATGAATATGAAACATAATGTCTAGCTTTGATTCATCATAATTGAAACTGTGAGTCATGTTCTCTCTTTTTTCAGTATGGAGCAGAAGATGCAGGGGGAGTAGGTCATGTCCCTCCTGGATGGAGTTTTTGGTACGCTTTGGTATGTGACTTTTTCTTTTTTTTTTTTTTTAACAACTTCATTTTGGTTGCTTTATAATCCAACTCATGTTCTATCTTTGCTAGTCATGAAAGAGCAGGAAAAGAACATCTAATGATTTAATGAAAATTTTCTTTCCCTTTATCCTTAATTGTACATTTGATCTGTGGCTTTTACAAGGGGTACTCTTATTGAGTGCCTGGAGAAAAGAAAGCCATTTGTAAAGCCAGAGCAGTGTGAGATAGCCCTAAAGCCAGCTTTGTTGGTGGAGACCACTTCTGAGAATTTTTGCAGTGTCCTTATGGCAGGTGCTCATAATCTATTTGACAAATGCTCTGGGGCAATTAATTTGGGTTTTTTCAAGTAATCAATGTACATGTTGCTTTGAATAAGTATCTCTGTCACTTTTTCACAGGAGAAAAATTCAAAGTACTACAACTATACTCTCTCAGTAAATGGCAAAGCACGAAGGCATGGTGAGAACTACAGTGTAGATTATCTGACAGATGTACTGGTAAGAAATTTTGCACTGTGTGGTACAGAAACTGCTTATGACCAAATAATGCCTCATGTTGGGGACTTGGGAAAGGCTGAGATAATTTCTTAGGCTGTATTAATTTACAAATGGACAATTGTACTGTTGTGAGGGTGCGTGGCATTTATCAGCAAAGCAAGACCGAGTATATTTAAAAATGACAGGCTTATGTTTGAGCTGTGCAGAGGAAAGGGGTTCCAGCCATTTGCTAGCCAATAGCCTCACTGAGGAGTTAATACTGACTGCTGTGCTGCAGGAGAAACAGGTAGGCAGAGATTTAAATTACTTTATACAAGGTTAGGTTTCATTATAATATGCAACTTCTGTAACAGATTAACTGGGCCAGGATTTCAGTAGGAAGCATGTAAAAATAAACTTCACACCGTGTTTTGTTTCTTAGGTATTATGATGTGTTAGTATCTTGTGGTCTCCAACTCCATCAGTCTGATAAGTTGTAAATATTGTAAATATTAAAGCTTAATCAGTCCTTCTTTGTATCTGAGGGCAATGTGTAGCTCATCAGGGGAGGTTTTAGCCTCTTTATCTGCATAAAATAAAGGCAGGTAACAAAGATGTCAGATCCTTTAAGGAAGGATGGAAGAGTTACTTTAGCTCTCTTAAGGCCCTGTTTGGCAAGGGGCTGGGGGGAGGGGGGATTGTCCCCCTGTCTGCCAAGCAGGAGTCACAATTTGATGTGCTGTTACAGTGTACAGTTGGTACTGGGTTACAGTGTATAGTAAAACTCACTAAAATGCTTCTCTAGATACGTCTCCTCCTCCAGTCTTGTAGTGTTTCATTGGCATCCTGAGGAGTTTAATTCCACTGGGGGCTCAGATATAGACAGCTGCTTACTAGCAACAGCACTGATTGATGTTTCTTAGGGTTCTGAACAGCTGTCTGATTAAATTTAGATTTACATTGTCTAAAGCTAGATTGGAATTGATAAGCCAGAAGTGAGACTATCCTATTACAGGCATTGTACTGGGTTTTTTTGATCCTTCCAGCAGCTCGTAAGCATTTTGTCCAACAGGTCATTGTTGCATAAACTGCTTATTTGTGGTATGTTACCTATTGATACAGCAGTGTATCACAATTTTCAGTGTGTTACTTTCTTCCTGTAGTTACCAAACATGTAACCAGCATTCCAGAGACAGTGTTCAATTCATTTGCTGGGCAGTGCATAGGAATAAATTGCTTATGCAAAGTTCCTCTGTTGTGATGCTCAAGCTTTCTTGTATAAGGGCACCTGGGTATTTGAGTCTGGTATTAAGCACCCAAACACCTGAATCTTTTTACTGCACTTCTCACATGTTGCTGTTTAAGCTCCTAATGAAATCAAAGTTGGCCACGCTATGAGTTTCTGAATGGTTCTTATCCTTCCTTGACTCTGCTGACGTATAACTGAAGTTGAGCCCTTGTTGCTTAGATGCTAAATTTAGAAGGAAGGAAGAGGGGAATTCCTGGTGTATTGTTTTTTTCCTAGAGAAAGAAAAGGTTATCCAAAATGGGGTGTACTAATCAGGCAGGAAAAAAAATGTTGCAAGATTTGAATACTGAAGAACTCATCTACAAGTAATACCTTTGAAGCTGTAATTTTAAAGGCTGACCTGGGGAAGTGAAAATGGAACTTGCAATTTCTTTTGACTTGCTCCTTGAAATTGTGTATAGGCTGAAACAAAAATGAAAGTACAGTGGTGTGAGTGCATTTTGGCTCTGTTCTTCACCAGACCTCCTGTTTTCAACCCTTGTAATCTTGCAGCTTGCTGTAGAATGAGCATAGGCTATAAACAGTGGGGCTGAAAAATTTTTTTTTTCAGAACTATTGCTATTTCTCAAGAAAGCTGAAGCTCTTAAACTGGGATCTGTCAGATGGGAGATGGCATCCTAAAGTCTCAGATTTGGACTGTGTTGAAGAAAGCTGTGATTTTACTTGATTAAACCAGAGTATGGGTGGATTTTGTTGTACTTGGAATAGGCCCAAACTTCTGATGAGCTTTCCAGGTCTAATTCATGCAAGGGTCTGAAGTAGAAAGTCATTTGAAGATGTGAGAAAAATGATTTGTTTCACATGAGCCACTTGGGGTTATTTTTATTATGAACTGCTGTTCTAGACAGCAGTAGGTGAGCAAGCAGTAAGTTTTTGAAGTAGTTTAAATGTTTGCAGTATTACCGAGCTCTAAATAAGTTATGAATGTCTAGTTTAGATTTGTCAAATAGTTGCTCTTTTCCTCTGAGGCATGACTTTTCTTCTCAAACAACACTGTTCACAGGCCAACATGTCATTGGACTTCTTGGAGTACAAATCTAATTTTGAGCCCTTCTTTATGATGATTGCAACCCCAGCACCGCACTCCCCTTGGACGCCTGCTCCACAGTATACAAAGAGCTTTCAGAATGTCAGTGCACCAAGAAACAGCAATTTTAATATTCATGGCAAGGTAAGCTAACTAGCAAGAACCTGTGTGGGTTTATTCTAGTTTGTGAGAGCAGAAGGCAGTGGCCCTGACTTGCATGTTAGATTAGAATGGGCGAGTACTATGACTACTTACTGGTTGTTCAGTCGTGTTAAATCGGTGTGTGTCAGGGTCAGATAAATTTGTTGTGACTTTGAGATATTTGCACGCTAATGTCTTGTAAAAAAACAACATAGTGGCAAAAGTGATATGGTAGTACAATGGAATTATGATTGATAAAGACAAAAAGTGAATTCTGTGACCTGTTTCTAGACTCTTTTGAAGCTCTTAAAAATTGATTAGGATTGCTCTTGGTATATTCAGGGGCAGGCATAGGTAATGTGCTACTGAAAGGCTTGGGTGAAAAATGGCAAGAGCCCTTTCTTCTTTCGCACATCTGCTTATGGATGGGGGCAGTCCATTCCTTGAGCTCATGGCAAAGCTTCCCCAAGGTGGGAGCATGTCAGGTTAATCAGAGGACTCTGGAATCATGAACCATAGGGCCCAGGGTTAGTGAGTGCTTTGAGAACTTGTTTGCTAAAATAACCTAGTGTTACAAATTCAGACATCCTTGTGACAGGGCAGTACCTTCTACTGCTGGCAAATATGGCCAGATATGGTCTAGTTCAGACTAATCTGCTGCAACTTACTCTGCCAGTGTGTGAACTTCTCAAGCAGTTAATTTGGTGAAAACTTACAGAAGTTTTGTATTTTTGATTCAAGTAATTTAAAATATAGAACACATTCCTGTTCAGTGTTCATTTGTTTAGCTTCAAGATTTGCTTCTTATCTTAAGACTGAGATAATGTTGCCTAAATGCCTATCAGGAGCCCAATCATACCTCAGGTCACTGTGACTCCTGTAGTACAGAATGAGACTTGTTTTTAGCTGAGGACTCTAGCTTGCAAAATGACCGTGTGCTCATCAGTATGATAGAAAAACATGAATGAAAGGACAGAAAAGGGCTGCAGGCAATAACAAATATTTTAGCCCAATCTTTTTCATTTTGAACTAGAGAGTGGGAATCAGATTGAGGTTTTTTTTTCTTCCATAAAGGGATTCCAGATTTTGTCTTAAGACTCCATTACTGTAATAAAGCGCTTTTAAAGTAATGATTTAGAAATAACTTGACCAGTGAAGTCAGCAGCTAGCAAAATATGCACTGTGGAGTTCCCTTTTGTGATGTAAAAGCTCTGCCTGTGTCTGTATAACACAGAACAAAATGCTGGACTTAATGTTTGGCAGTTGGTATCTGTGGATACAGCAGTTTTACTGGAGGAACAGACTAGCATTACCTTCCTTCCTAGACACAGCTAATGTGTGTTTCTGCAGCTGGCAGCGTTGTGGCCTTGAAGCTTAAATCTTCTTGGAACTTCAGTGTTTTCTAGAGCTGTACTGTTCTCTAGGGCAAGCATGATTGCTACAGTAGCAGTAAACATGGAAATAGGCTCAGACCCTCACTGATGTTGTAATGCTTGCTTGACAGTGTTGGATTAGTCTTGACTCCTAAAGAAATGTTGCCCCACTTCCTTGTACTGGATGTGGGCAAGAGCTACTAAGAGGAACCATTTAGGCAGAATCTCAGCATGGAAAGTAGGAATTAAACTCTTGTATATGTCATTGGTCAGAGTCTGAGTTTAACTTCTGCTTTGGATCCTCAGCTAGAAATGGTAAGAAATGATCAGCAGCTTGGATTCCCAAGCAGAATTATTAATAGACCAGATGAGTTTTATCTAAGCTGTTCTAAAAGAGAAGTTGTTCAAGATATGTGTTGGGTATCTCTCTTGCAGGCCTTGCTTTTCCTGCATCAAAGTACAGTTGTGTTCTGATTCTTGCAACACACTGTATATTGTCTCAGTCTCCTAAAATTTCTCCAAGAATGGAGCTTAGGGAGGCTGCAGGATTGGTGGATTGCTTTATATATAAGTGCTGAAAGAGACATGACAGGGAAGCAGATTTGAGAACTCTGAGTAAGTGTGAAGTTTATTGAAATCCACAGAGGTGTGGAGTGCTGTGTGAAGTTTTTGAAGCTTCAGAGAAAGGTAAGAAGAATAAAATACTCCAAGGGAGGATTCTGCTGCACTAGGTTGCTTATCCTGCCTGAGCTACTTGTGTGGTTGTGCTTTATGAAGCTCCTCTCCTAAGCATAGCCCTTGTGAAGGGAGCTGGTGCACTGGTGATGTTGCCAGCTCCTTTGTTCTCTGAAGAACTTCTGCTTAGCTGAAGGTAGGTTTTGTGCTGTATTTCCTTACCTTTTCCTCTCTCAGCTGAGATCAACTGTGTCTCTCCAGAGAATTGTTTTACAACTCCTATAAAAGAAACAGCTGAATGCAGCAGATTAAAGTAAACTGGATACAGTATTAAGTCTCCATGCCAAAAATCTTTCTTTCGGTAGTCAAGAGCAGAAAACAGGGAACTTATATGAGTCACTTTGTTGTGAGTCCCTAAAGCCTGAGCCCTTCAGTCATTTGCTTGTGACAGGAGGGAAATTGCGTAACAAGAGGCTCTACACAGAGGAGTGACCACCTAAATACAGCTTTAAGCTGAGGGTAATGAGTGGGTCATCTCTGACCTACTAAATGAAAAATGTAAAGCTGCCCTGACATGACTGTTCTCTTTGTTCTGATCCCCACTAATACTAACTTTCAGGTTGTTCACAACAGACCTTCCCATGTATTTGTACAGCAGGTGACCCAGCTCAGACTAGTCCTTCAGTGTGGAAGTATCACTTTTTATATGAATTACTTCATCTCCATTACTTTGGGGGGTGTAGGTGAGGAAAGAAAGAAAGGAGCAGTTTCTAAAAGTTGGGAATACATCTGGAAGAATCCATGATGCTGCATCTAAAGAAATGCTCTTGTTTTGCATTCAAAATCTAAATAAAATAATGTTCTGTTTCATTCAGTAGTTACCAGCCCTGATTTCTTAGACTGCCAAGGATCTGATAGTGGCACTGTTAGATATTTTAACTGACCTGTTTATAACTTAGGTAATTTTAATTGCTTTGGGTGCAGGAGCTTTTGCCCACCTTGCTACCTGTTGAGATGCTCACCAATTTTGGTCCCAAAAGTACCTCACTTCTGACAACCAAGTCCAATCTTACAATGATGCTCAATGCTTCATATTGTTTTCCTCAGATCTGTCTTACACGATCACACTTTTACCTCTGAGAGAGCTTCCCTAGATCCTTTCACAGTTTTCTTCCCTGAACTGCTTTGAAAAAATCCACATTTGTTTTCTTCACATCAAGGGCTAAGCATAATGGAGCTGTACTGTATCTTAATCTTGAAAGTTAGTTTTTACATGAACCAACAGGGAAAACCGAAGTCAGGTCAGTTTGATACCATTGCCTGACTTTTTCACAGGAATTGTTTTTGTAATTGCTCTAAGAAAGGCTTAAAACCTGATACTTCTCCCATACTCTAATCTTTGTTGTTTTATTTGGTTTTTTTAGAACAAGCACTGGTTAATTCGACAAGCAAAGACTCCAATGAGCAACTCTTCAATACAGTTTCTTGATGATGCTTACAGAAAGCGGTAAGAATTTTTCTTACCTGTTGCTTAAGGTTTCTAATCAGAATTTATAAGGTGTGGATTTTTAAAAAAAACTGTAGTAAGTCTGACAATTGATATCAGATTACCTCTAATAACAGTTGATATCAGATTACCCCTAATAGTTCTCTGGCACTTGTCTCAGAAGACCTCATGACTTTGTTTACATTTTGCAAATAAACTTTGGCTTCAGAAATACCATGTTCACAAATGCTGCCATTATTTGTCATAAAAAAGACCAATTGCACCTGAGCTCTCTATTGCTTTTCTTTCAGTCCACCACAGGGTTTTATTTAAAAATGGCCTTACCTTCTACTTCACTTAATTCCAGTTTCTTGCATGATGTACATCAAATGTAGTTGATCTGTCTGCCAGCTAATCTGATTTATTAATCTTGTCTCTCAGTCTGTATGTGGGAATGCCTGACTGGCCAGGCGAGGTGCTAGATTCCTTTTTATAAAGGGGATGTGGTGAATAATGTGCAGACATGACTTGTTCCCTTTTTTAATAAAGAGCAAGGGTACTTGTTTGCACCACAGATGCTTTCTTTAAATGCTTTGAAACAAACATTACCTAAAGTGTTGATCTTTGTTTTGAGCTGTTACCAGGCATTATCTTGTGACTTTGGAGATGGAAACCCAAGATTTTTCAGACTTTTGCTTTATAAAGCATGAAGGTGAAAATTATGCAGCAGCATTTTAAGCTGAGAAACAGCAGAATCCAAGATTTGAATAGCTGTACTTAATTCAGCCTGATACTAGTCTGTAGAGAGTGGTGGAAGCAATCACTTTTCTTAGCAGCAAATCCCATGAAAATGAAAAGAACTTGTGGAAGTTGAAGGCTTTAGATACACTGAAATAATGGACCCTAACATTACATGAGTAGTACAAAACAGCTGGTACAGTTTTCAAGCAGAAAGGATCCCATAAAGACAACTAAATTCGTGGTTGATTTTCATTTTAATATTAAACTACATATAAAGAACTAATAACAATTGACCTTGCAGGAGATAACTGACTTTTTTTTACTATGATGCTTCAAGGTTGGTCTTCACTGTGCCCAGATAAGGAGTAATCAGCATTTTGATGTCTTTCACAGACACTACAGAAATCAAAAAGAACTGAGGACAAACATTGTATTTCTATCTTTATTGCAGCTTTTAAAATAGTGTAGTAGTCTATGAAGCTTGTTTTCAGAATTTGTAAACAAAATAATTCACTTACAGTGCATATGCTGCTGACTGGAAGCAGGGTATAAGTGTCCTACTTGCAGTCAGGGTTATTCCAAATTGTTCACACTCAAATGTGAAGTACTTTGTTTCTGTATAGGTGGCAAACTCTGCTGTCAGTAGATGACCTGATAGAGAAACTCGTGAAGAAATTGGAAGTGAATGGAGAGTTAGACAACACATACATCTTTTACACATCAGACAATGGCTACCACACTGGTAAGATTTTCACTGCTTACTGCTTATTTGTAGAGGAATTGCATAACCTTTCACCCTCATGACCACTCCAGAAAATGGGAACAGCAGCTGTGGAAAGTTATAGATGTCAGAAGTATTGATTTGAATTGCGAAACAATCTGGGGTTGCAGTGTGGGGTGCTTGGGATTTTATTGTTATTTTTTGGGGGTTTTTTTGTTGTGGATTTCAGCATTAATTTCTACCAGTGTATCCTGGTATGCATAAAATTAGGACAGAAATAAAGGAAAGGTCTCTGTGTTCTTTTGGAAGAGTTGGTATAAGAGGGTTATCCAGTAAAAATATGTCAAAGACTGCTCTGTATCGTGTTGTACAAGTGCAGTATCTGAGCTGTTAAGCTTTGTAAGATATGGCTTATACTTTGAAGTTATCTCTGCTGTCCTCCAATTTATTAATATAGTTCAGGTTAACAACCTCTCTTCTTTAAAAATGGGCTGGTGGTAATAATGTGCCCGTAACAGAGGGGGTGGAACTAGATGATCTTTGTAAGGTCCCTTCCAACCCAAACCACACTACAGTAACACAAGGCTGATAATGTAATCAAAAAGCCATTTAACTTTTCCATCTTCTCTTGTTTAGGCCAGTTTTCCTTGCCAATAGACAAACGGCAGCTCTATGAGTTTGATATCAAAGTTCCATTGCTTGTTCGAGGACCAGGGATAAAACCAAATCAGACAAACAAGGTAAGAAAAAAGTGAAATCCCAGTAGAGATTTATTTTTAATGTTGTTTCACAGTTACCACTTTAGCTGCTGATTTGTTGCCCTGCATACATATGTATCCATAAAATGAAGTACACAGAGTGGAAGAAAGTGCAAAGGCCTCCTCACAAAAAAGCTGTCTGTTCCTTCTTGAATCAAATAAAGCCATGGAAGGCCACAAAAGCAAACTAATTTTGAACTCACTTTCCAAATTCCCTACCACTGCTTTTCAATGTTACGGGGTTCATTAGCCCATAAAAATGAAATTAGGTAGTGTTTAAAATAGGCTTTGAACTTCTGAAGTTAAATTCTTCTCATCCTGCAGATGCTTGTTGCAAATATTGATTTGGGTCCCACTATTCTGGATATTGCGGGATATGACTTGAATAAGACCCAGATGGATGGGATGTCACTGTTGCCACTGTTGGTAAGTAGGGACAGGGGTAGTAACCTGTAGTTCTTGCAGGGGTAATTCTTCAAAGTCACTGCTACTTCCTTTGATAGATTAGGTTGTCTCATAACCCACATTCTTCCTTTGATGTTGTTTTCAAGTGGGATGCTCATAGCTGAGTAAAAAAAGTAGGTATGTTTCAATGCAGATATATTTTCATAAGTGCTAAAACTTTGTGGTCATATTCTAATAGAAAGTTGTGTCATCCTTTGGATAATTCTCACATTTGTAATAATTCCTGTTTTGAAGCCTGTGTTTTGTTTCCATCTTGCATTCTCCTTCCCCTTTTCCTTAGCTTTTCTCAGCATAGGAATAGGAGAAAAACACTGTTCTCATTAAATCTTTGGTTTGACTCCATTTTCAGTAGAACTGGTGTTTCCTGCCAAACTCTAGAAGAGTGCATATGGTTTTATAAAGTAAACTTGACCTTTTTAATAGGTGAGCAGAAGCCTATTTAAATAAAGCTGCTTGCAGGTGATCTGTTTAATTTTAATTAAATTTAGTCTATAAATTGAAGGCAGCTTACTTGGAAAGTAAGCTTGGAAAGATCATCCAGACTTCAAATGGTGCTTTGCTCTTTAAACCTTGTATCCAAACCTTAAGCTGTTCTTTAGACAGAAGCAGGTAAAAGGCACCTGTTCTAAACTCTGGTGGAATCAAATTTGAAACTCATGTTTTGCTGCATATGCCTGTGGTGGTGCTGTATATTAACTGTAAACTTTCATCTTCCTCTGTCTTTTAAAATGCAGCTACAAATAGACCAGCTTAAAACCTAGTTGTTTCTTAAAGCTGTTTCTTTTTTTGCTTGGTTGGTTTTTTGCCAAGGGTATCTTTTTTCCATCTGTTGTGGTAATGTGATACAAATCAAAGGGAAACAGCCTTGTTGCAGGGATCTTGTCTGTAGGATAGTAGTATTTGGTCATGTGGCTCCTACTTGGTATTACTGCATGATCTTTACAAATTGAAGATAGTATTTTAAACCCTCACAGGAAGGTGTACTAATATTTTTGGTTTAATCCCTGTCTTTCAGTTACACAAGACCTTCTAACCTCAAGCTAATTATTTAGGACTGATACTGCCTAGTAAGCAGTGGACAGTGTTAGTGTTATTCCAAGCATGGAGAACTTTTTCTATTTCACATTACAGTAGATACTAAGTTGTGTTAACCTCTTGTAGAGAGGAGACAAAAATGTCACGTGGAGATCAGACTTCTTGGTGGAGTACCAAGGAGAAGGATACAATGGCAGTGATCCTACCTGTCCTGGCCTAGGACCTGGAGTCACAGTAAGTAAGACAAGATCTGTTAATATTAGGGACTAGCTGCTGAATTAAACCTGTTTGTGTGGGCTAACCTGGTTCTGCATGGAAGCTCCCAGTGTGTTGGTAAGTAGGAGCCAGCTCTGTAGCTCCCGTGCAGCATTTCACAATTGGAAGGAGATGTCCAGCCATGTGGAACTGGCATGTCCATATGACCAGAGAGATCACAAAAACCCTTTCAGTGGGAATCTATGGAGCCTCAGGGCTGGAGACTGATGCATGAAGGTGTGGACTTAAGTCAAGTGTGTGACAATGACATAATGTTCTTTCTAAACTTTCAGTACCTGCACAATTGCACAATTCTTGTTTGTGATTATTAAGTCACTAGTTACTCTCTAAATTGAAGCAGTTTGCTTTGCTTTACTAAAGTAAAGCATTCCATTGGTGCTGTCTTCAGTAGTGTGTTGTACTGTTCTCTCCTGTGTATGTACATTTGTTTCCCAGACAAAATGCACTTAGTCATGGTGAGTTTAATAACAACACTGAGTTTTTGCTTAAAATCCCCAGTGGAAATTTGCACGTGCTAAATTAAGATCTGGGTGTTCATGCTAGCTGCAGTTAGCATGAGCTGGTACAGACTCTAGGAAAGGTTCATCTTCTGCCCTGAAGTTTTTGTTTGCTGCTTGCCTCACAGCACTGCTTCCCAGACTGTGTGTGTGAGGATTCCTATAACAACACGTACGCCTGTGTAAGGACCCTGTCAGCTGCCTGGGACCTGCAGTACTGTGAGTTTGATGACCGGGAGGTAAGTCTGTCTGACTACATGTCAGCTGTGCACAGCCTGGCTCTGTCTGCACTCTTATCAGCTCTCAAGGCTGACTGCCATTGCTTGCAGGATAAACACTCAAGCACTTATCTCCTATTGTGAATGTTTGACCAAAACTGTAGTTGAACTACAGGGTTTTGGGAAGAAGGGGGAAAAAGGGTGTGGGAGGGGAGTGAGGCCTAAACTGTGATTATCACTTTCTGGTATCACCTAACAGCCTCACAGGGAGCTGTGCTGGGCTGGTTTCAGTTCTCTCTCTTAGCCTAGCTCCATGTAGCAGTCTCTTTTAAGCAACAAATATTTTCTGATACCATAAACACAGCAGAGGTACAGTGTTCAACTCTTTTACTTGGAAAGACCTGAAATTCCAGGTTAATAATTTCTTACCTATTATTTCCTTGTTTGTCTGGCAAAAACAGTGGTGAAGTTACAACTGTGGGAAAGGTCTCTGACCTTATCTCGAGTAGTTTGGGTGTAAGGGACACAACGTCCCCCGTTCAGAGGCTGCTCAGGTTTCTCTGTGGGAGCACGTGCTGTATGTACAAAAGGTGGTGTGTCACGGGGCTGATCTTGAGTTGTGCTTGTTTGCACACAGCTGCTCCAACAAGCATGTGGGGCTTGAGGCAGCTGGGTCACAGATCTAACAAACTGTGCTGGCAGCAGCTGTGCAGGCACTGCATGAACAGCAGGTATGCCCAGTAACATGTACCACACAACATGTTGTATGCTAGTCTACAATGAGCAGCTTAAGCCAGGGGAGGAAATCCCGCAAGATGTTTTTGCAGTAAGTGTCAAAAACTGTACAGGAAACCAAAATATCAATTAGCAGACCCTGGACTTCAGTTTTCCCCTTTCTGACAATGATGATCAAGTTAAACAAGTCTCGTGGATTTCTTTGTAAAAGTAGTCTCCAGAGTTGACTCAATAGTACTCTTCATGTCACTTTGGGATTTTTCTACTAAGAATGTATGGTTGTGGCATTTTTGGGTGACTCTGCATACCTGAGCTAGTGGAATAACACCAACAGCATGGGAAAGGTGCAACAATGTGGCTTCTATAACCTTGCTGTGAACCTTGTAAGAAAAAGGCCAAAGTCTGTCTGATATGTCTTTGTCAGAGTCAGACACAACTCAGCCAGTTTTTATCAGTATCATCTGCAGTCAGGCCTCGTACTCTAGCACAGACAAAACCACAGCTAAATTCTTGAGATACTGTTGACCAGTATTTGTCCCACAGAAGTGTCTAGAGAGTTAATGTACCAAAAAACAAGTCTGCCCTAAAATCCTCCAGACAAAACTCAAAGTACATGCACACAGAATAAATTTTTTCTGTTTGAGGCTGTAGCATTCTTGTATTCAGCTGTTTTGTACATGAAGAAGTTAAGACAGCTGTCTTGGTATGATAGCTCTAAGTAGCTAATGAGTATAGAATGTTGATGTTGTGGTCATGAAATAAAGTTGTTTTGACATCTATTAGTGAAAAGACTGCCAGCTTAGGCAAGGCCTCTTACTGTAGTCTTACAGTCATAAGAAAATGTTAGAAAAGAATCTGCTGTGGCAGGTGAGTACTTTAGGTGAAAGTAAAAACTTTTCCAACAAAACTGTGCTACAGCAAAACTTTGCTTGCACACTGTCCTGTCTTTGACCAGGCAGCTGCATGGCTGAACACAGCTTATGTGTGGGGCTGCTGCAGCAGAGTTCAGACTAACATCTGAGACTGTGTGCTGCCATAAAGCGTTCTTCCCAAATAATATGTCTGTTAATTAGCATTCAGGACTTAATACAGTGCAGGAACTTTCTTCTACAGGTGTTTGTGGAAGTGTATAACTTGACTGCAGATCCACACCAGATCAATAACATTGCTAAAACAATTGATCAAGAAATTCTAGAGAAGATGAACTATCGACTAATGATGCTGCAGTCCTGCTCAGGAGCAACCTGCCGCACACCAGGTGTCTTCGATCCAGGGTAAGCAGTGTAACACTTCATTACTGTAACACTTTGAAATATAACTATGTAGTTTTTAAATTCAGCCTTTAGAGAGGGTTTTTGTGATGTACATACTGGCTTTTCAATAGAGATGTTTTCTTGATGCTGCTATTTTTTAATGGTTAATCTATATTTTAACTTACCATGTATAACTTTGATGATTTGATACTGGTACTTTAATGTTGTCAGACATTGTTGACTTAGCACAATTGTACACTTTAACTATTTTGAATAGTCAAGAGACTGACCTCAGGTTTGTCTGCAAACCAGGAAAAGTTCTGCTGGTTTCTGTAGGCAGATATTTTCCAAGTACTAGCTCTGATTGTTCCTAGGGATGCTGTATGCAGGAATGTTTCCTGCAGGACCTGAGCTGTCTGTATTACCTGTTGGAAGTAAATAGCACTTTGTGCCTCAAAACTCAGTCACTGGTCATTTGCACCAAAGCTTTTGAAAGCAGTATTTAAAATGTCCTTAGAGTGTCCTTAAAGTGCTGCATAAGTTTGTCATTTGGGACAGCAATGCTTTCTGTTAGAATGTAGCTCCTGAATGCTTGATGCTATACATGCCCCTATGCTGCCCCTACATTGTAGCTAGGATTTATTTCCTTGGAGACGCAGCTTTTGGTTGCATGTTGTTACAGTTTATCTGTTGTAATAGCGCTGCTGTGTGCTGCTGAGGAAGCAGCTTCTCCCATAGCCTTGCAGCAGAGCTCTTCCAGCACCAAGCCCTGTGGAAGTGCTGGTCCCTGCAAGCCCAGCAGCTGACCCTGACCCTGTCTGTTCCTCTCTGCAGGTACAGGTTTGACCCACGGCTCATGTTCAGCAATCACGGCCTGCGGGCTCGGAGGTTTTCTGCACAGTTCTTGTAAAACCCTGAAGGGCCTCTTGCAATGGGCTCCCACAAACCAGTTCCTCCAGTGACTGCAGCAGGTCTGTCTCTGTTAACTTTCGCTGATTACAGCTGGAAGACTTCTAATGGGCTTTTCAAACCCTGTTTGGAAGGAAACCCCTTGTCTTTAGCTGGTTGCCTTGTGCAATATATATATTTTACAGCTGAACTCTAACTGTAAATTGTTAGATACAGCTAATCAGTCTTGCTCAGATCGTTGATTACCACCTTTGTCTTTCAATTACCTTTTCATATCACAAGCACAGAGGTGAACCTATGTCTATGAATCTGAACAGTTTATTTTGTTCTAAAAAATAAGTAAATGTGTATTTGAGTCAGGTTAGATAGGCAGGTGCTATTGCACAGTAATGCTCACCCATGTTCAGTGTCACAGACCTTCTTAAAATCTGTGCTTAATTATAGGTTTCCTGTATTGAGCTCCAGGCTGTTAAGGACAATAGCAACCTAGCCCAAAAGAGTAGGGAGGGCATTAGTCAAAAGTGTAGGATCTGAGTAGCAAGTGTCTTGTACAGAATTAAAATCCATCTACTAAATAGTCTCTTTCAATGAGACCACTTTGAGATGAGACCAATGAATTTTGTAGGACAGCTTTGGTAGCTTGCAAGCAAGAATGTAATTTCAGTCTCCTGGTTTTAAATGCTAGGCTGGGTTACTGTGTACTACTGAAAAACCTTTTAGGGTTTTAGATTGACTTCCTAGTGAGTTAAGAGACTGTTGATACTAACAAGAATTCAAGTAAGTGTGCCTGTGCTTTGAGCTAACTCTTCAGTCTGTTTTAATACACAAACAGAAGTAATACTAAAATAAACAAAATCCAACAACCAGGGTACCGCAGTAGAGGTGATCTGTTTGTAACCTCCAAATGTCTTGAATTGTCTAACTTCTTATGTTGATTAGATTCTTGAAGGTAAATTATTTTGAAAGCAACTAGGTAAAAATAAATCATAGAATCATTGCTCACTAGACATTAGGCTAAGAGCTATTTTAGGCAGTTTAAATGCTTCATAGAGTGTTGCTTTTTGATTGAGACCTAACTACTTGGAACCTTCAAAAAGTGGCCTTCACACCAAAGGTCTGCATGGCAGAAGTCACTTGGTTTCCCTCCAAAAGGGTGATGTCTCTTCAGCCTTCTGATTAGGCTTATCTGAAATGCAGCCATCATGTGCACCCAAACTTCAGTATCTTTCTAAATCTTGAAAAACACATAAACTTGCATTACCATGTAACTTCTGTATAGATTCACTGGCAAAACACCATCTGGAAACACTGAATTATGGATCTTCTGCAAGACAAGTTGTGTTGCTTGTGGGCAAATCAACTCTGTTTTCAGGCATGATAATCATTCCCTTATCAAACAGACTGTAGCAAAACTATTTAGTGTTCAGTTATTTCACATCTCTTACCCCTGTAGAGAGCATGATTATTTTAAATCATCATTAAGTAGGCAACAAAGTATGACTCTAAACTGTGAAGATGCATACCCCAGTGTGCAGATCCACCAACTGGATACAAGCAATGCTACAATAAAATAAGTTGAATTTTCTTGGCTTTTAGTTCTGAGGCACAGAAGTCCTTAATGTAGCTTAGAATTGCAAACTTCTGCGGTGGTCTACAGGTTTGATTTTTACAGAACTTTTGTTTTAAATCTCTCAGAAGTGACCAAATATTTGGAAGAAAAAAAAAAGCTTGAAAGGTAATGTTTCAGCTGAGGCATCTGTATAAATGCAGAGGGTTTTGGATAGTCAGACTCCTTACATGCTTTCAAAAACTCAGGACTTTTTTTTTCTCTCAACTACAACTGTAGCTTTATCCTGCTTTTTGTTTCTCAAGCGTTAGTATTGGCCATCACTATCCTTTATACACTGTTTTGTCTCTAGCGACCAAACCAAAGTTGTCTTCATGCTCCCAAGGGTTTTCTTACTGAGCTTATGTAGGTAGTGTTTTGCTTGGAGAATTCTAGCAATTCAGACCTGTTCTTTGTTTAAACTTCCTTTTGGTAGCTGTGTGGAGGCTAGTGTGAAATACATGGGCTGCTGCACATTAAACCCTCATCAGTCCTATCAAATCTGGGTCCTACATCAAGTTTCTGCTTAAGTTTCAGTGCAAGTAATGTGCATTTTGTTGCTCCTTATTAGAAAAAAAACTTTGTTACGAGTACAGAAATGTAACTCTAATACAGTCTTTTCTTAAAGTGATTTTAAGCCCTAACAAGGACATGTTCTTTTGAATTAATTTATTTTTTGCCTAATTAGTAATATGGAAGCTGACAGAATTGATGCAGATTATTCAGTATGAGTGACCAGATGTTTTACCCAAATTAATCCTCTTGCTGTCTGCACATACCTGTAAAGCATTTCATTGCAAGGCTCAGTAATTTAACACACTCACTGTCAGAGAACCACACTATACCTGAATTCTGGCCTAGGTAGTAAATGTTCTATTAAACTGAAATTCAGAATTAAATTAATCAGTCCTTACTTAATGGGTTAGGAGAATATTTGATTCACTCCCACTTCTGATAAAGTCTTGAAAATTGTTAAGCATGTAGTTAAAGGAAGAACAGGAACCAAGAGCTGCCTGCCTTCCATTGCTTTTAGAGCACTTTATCACTTGTGTCTGTTGCCATAAAGCAGTTAATTCTGAGTATTTTTACAGCCACAAATGAACAGTGTTAATTCTTATACTTGATAATTAAAAAAACCACTATGAAGGATCTTTGACTCTTATCCAGATCTAATTCCCAACTAAGTTATTTGAAAACTAAATGGTCTTTCTGATTTTCCCTTTCATGTGTTATTTGACCATGGCTGCATCTATACCTGGTCATGGAAGGCATTCATGTTAAATGTACAGAGTTTTAAATAAAGGGCCTTACTGGTACAGATTTGAGTTTAAATAAAATGTGATCATGTTTTTTACTTTTTTAAAAAACCATTATTATCAAAAGCAGAGCTGTGTTTTTTTTAATTATCTGATCTGGTAAAGTAGATACTATACAGGGAGAAATACAATTAATAACTTCCTTATGCTACCATAAATTAAACCAACATTCATTATCATCACTTCAGCATAAGTGAATACAGCCACTACCTGCTTACCCAGTGTGGGCCCAGAAAACTGGGCTTCTTCATTCTGGGGAATGAAGCTGTAGCAGGAACATGTACATGGAAACACACACCCAAAGCAGGTATAATACCTTTTCAATCAAGTTAAATGTGAGACTGATTCATCAAGCTGATTAGTGTATGAACATAATGAAACAGCTGTCATTTATTGTGATTCAATTAAAATGAATTATCTTTGTATGTCTCTCTGTATGTGAGCATACTTTGCTGTAGCATGTTGTAAGTATATTTCTGCTGTTTTGAACATCTGTTTAGAAAGTGCCCTTCCAGAGGACCCTGTTCACTGCTGCACTTTTGAAGAAAGAAAAAATAAACTGCCTATCAAACTTCCTATCTTTGTTACTGAGCTTGAGTCAAACTTTCCTACAGGAATAAGCTGTGTCATGTGTGTAATGGCTGAATTCCTATTTTATAAGCCCTTAAAAGCCTCTGCTTTACTGCCTCCTGCCTATAATGGGCTACTTCATATGGCCACAGGGAATCTTGTTAGTGTGTAGCAGGACACCACCTGACTACTTGACCCCAGGAAGAAACCCTGAGGTGAAGGAACAAAGTGAAATAGAACCTGTACTTGCTTGCATTTCCTTGGAAACTGGTGTAGTTGAAGAGATGGAAAACAGAGAGCACAATGGAGAAACTGCTGTTCATAATTAAGAGTAATATGTTCTGACCCAGGAAAGAGGAAGACTGAAATCCCATGTGAGGCTTTTTCCAAAATGGGAACTGTGACCAGCAGTAAGATACATGCTACTTCTTCACCTCAATCCCTGTTACAGAGCTGAGTTTGTTGGATGATTCTGTTTAAAAATACTACATACATTTCCTGAACTGTAGAAGGTGGTGACTTGGTACACCTTTAACCTGTTTAAGTCTGAGGCTTTCACAAGCTGTTAAAACATGTATTTCTGCATTTTATTTGTAGTTCTGCTTAACCACGTGGTATCAGTTTCATTTCTCCTTCAGCAGGGAGGTAGCAGTATTCCATTAAGTAGACAAAAATATTTAATGGCTGCCTGCACATTGCTTGCTTTCTTTTGATGTTCCAGCTTATGAAAACTATAAAGTTTACTGTAGCACCACAAGAAAGGGCAGCTCTGTATTAGACATTCCCATCACTGACAGCCCAAGTGACACTACCATCAGTCATGGAAGCTTGCCACATCTTCTTGTCATTAATTTCTAAGAACAAGCCACATTTGTGAAGAAAATTGCTGTTATGAGGCTAAAGGAATCACCTGTTTTAGAAAAAGAAGTATGCAGCCTCCATTCAAGGGATGGAGCAAGGGAATTCCATGATTAGAAAGAAAGGGCAGTGCTAATCTATTCCTTTCCAGATGTTGCTGTAGTCAGATTCAGCTGTCAGTATTTTGATATCTACCAGACTGTGTTTAGAGCTGTGGTCCAGTAATTGCTCACAAATCTGAGAGTAATCTGCTTTCTCAAGGTGTTGGAAGTTGTTTGAACTTACTCCAGCTGCCAAAATCCACCCATTTTCTAAAAATGGACTTCATAAGAGGGACTTCATAAAACTCAACTCTATCACCCACTTCCTCATTTTTCCTGTGCAAGTTCTAGGGAAAAGCCAGCTGCATGATCTTGCTTGGCAAGAATGACTTTGTAGATTCCTGTGGGTTGAGCAAAGGCATCAAGGATGAGACTAAAGATTCATGGGGATATTCTCATGCTGTTGATGAAAATCAGTGAAAGCACCAGCAGAGTTCACATGAGCTACCTTGGTCCCGAGTCTTCTGTCAGGACAGAAGTTAGCTTCTGTTATCAGCTAACTAAAATGGGCAGTAGATGAAAGGAAAATATTACAATGACTGATCCAAACCAAGAACATAGAGATCTTCTCTTACAACATGGAAATCCTAAGCAAAAAACCTGTGTGTTGTGGTTTTGCTTAGCTGTGCTGTTTTAAAATAATACCAAAAACATATAAGTCTGACACTACAGGGCATGCTACATTTTTTACTGGACACCTGCTTAGCTGTTTTTCTCCTCTGCTTTTGAAGTGTTCAAATTACCAAGGCAAAAACCTCACAAAAGTATTTCAGGTCTTTTGAAATGGTATAGTAACTTCAAAAGCTTCTCTGCAGAGTATTAAAGAAAAAACACCAGCAGCAATTAAGTCCCACCTTTAAAAAGAGTGTCTTCCTGCCTTTGGGCTGCTCCAGGCTCTGAAGCAGCACAATGCACATGACCTATCCTAGACCTACTGTTCAACAAAACACACCTGTAGTGTTAAGTCTGTTAACTTCCTGGAAATGTTCCTCTGATACATCTTTTATTTACATAGATTGAACCAAGGTAGATGTTGTGTTCTTTCCATGTGACCTGCATTTTCACTCAGCCTAGTTTACATTCAAAAATGAGTGCTGGCACTTGGCAACGGGTGTTGGAAGATACTCTGTACAAGTTATGCTGCCCTTCTGCACCAGTATTACTAGAAACCCACAAGTTCTCACTGTGAGTGCTCATTTGACAAACCAGAGCAGATAAAAATACAGAAGTGTCTAACATCTGCTCACTCACATCTATGGAAAAATGTTAGGAGCAAAGAGGGCAGATTCTGGAAGTATCATCTGACAAGTCTAGATTAAAAGAACTGTCCAGGATTACTGGCATACAGAAAGCACCTGTTTAACTGAAGGGAGAGCTTCAGAGCCAGTGTTGTAATACAGCTTTGCCTGGGAAAAAAACAAAGAGGCTGAACTTCAGTGTCATAAAATCTACTGCCATTCTAATTCCTCCTGAGACAGGCAGGAAACAGCTGAAATTTCTGATTACATTCCAGATTCTGTATTTAAAGAGAGGAATCTTAGACTTGTAATGCTATTTTCTCTCATGCTATGTGCAAGGCCACAATGCTATATTTAGGTTTACAGTTAGTGAAGGGAGTTTTTCACTCTACTTCTCTCATTGGTATTCATGGTAAAGTGAAGGCAAAACAGAACTACCTTATCTGTAACATCCTTATTCATATGGAAAATGCACACAAGAAAAGACAGCACCAAGTTAGTGCTTTACACAGCATCATAAAATGTTTGATTTGGCAATTGCAGGAATAATCCTTGGATTTTAAAAAACCTTCAAAATTCCAGTTGTGAACACTGCCCTTTCCAAAAGTTGTAGAGGGAGAGGTAGAGAACAGAAAGTGCAGTAAAAAGACATTTTTTAAAAACCACCTTTGAGGAAAGCAGGAAGGAAACAGCTTGAGAAGCCATTTGCTAGTACTGGGTGCCTCAGTGCAGGGTGTTGGGCTGGGTCCCTGTCAGGCCTACGCTGCTGCAACTGAAAACACTTCTAACTTCAGCTTGCACAAAGGCAAACAAGAACACTCTGGAATTACCTCTCACCTTGCTAGCACATAGCACAGGAAGGTGCTTTGCAGACAAACATGTCCTGGCCTTTGCAGTATTTCCTTGAAAAACACCACAGAACAAGTGCCAGCAGCCAGGCTCCGTGTCTGAAGTGCTTGGCTCAAATCGCTCTGAACCGGGCCTTGCCTACTTCTCCATACTGGCCACTGCAGCAATCTCTGTTACCCACTCACACAGCCAGAGGAAAATAATTCCCCCAGACCAGGTAAGTCCTCAGGTCACAGCACTAAACCTGTGTTCTAAACAGGAGAGCAGACTGTGTCTCCTCTTAGCTGGCTTGAATTTTCAACATAGTCCTCACTTCTTGACCAAGCAGATGTAGCAGATGCATAACTTTAACCATCTGGAAGTCATCCACTTGCCTTCATCATCAGGAGTAAGAGACTCTGAACGTTTCAGTTGTCCTGTAAGGATCACCTGCAGCTTTTTATTCACTTGATCCAACAAAGGCAAGAGGTGAAGTCTCAAAATGGCACTAAATAATTATGAAGTACATGTAAGAAACAAGACAACATTGGACTAGAAAGTTAGTTGAAGTAATAGAACTTTATTCCAGATACTAGTAGCATGGCATTAACTTTTTTTTTAAAAAACAATTTAAAACTGGTACTTCTGACGAAATTAAGGATTCTGTGGAGCTTTCAGGTCCAAGCTAAGAGTATATAGACTTTTATGAGTATTTATTTTCTGAAACAAATACAAACATAAAATTGCCATAATCCTTGACAGTTTTATTCCTTATCATTAGTCTGAGGTATACTAACAAATCTCCATCTGGGAATGTATGAATACCGCACTAGCCAGCATTGCTTTGCTCAAAACTCATTTATTAAAAAAAGTGTTTCTATTTTGCAGTTTTATAGGAGAAACTGTTTTTTCTGCACATGAACGTAAATAGTGTAATTTATATGCTCCTGCAAGATGAAAAGTGTAGGGAAAGTTTTGAAAGCACAGTTCTTTCCCAACAAACATAAGCATGCTAGTGAACCTTAAAATGAAGGAGGAAAACGTACCTGAACGGTTCCAGATCAATGGGAGATGGTAAAAAGTGAATGCTGACAAAATATACAAGGACTGCAGCTGGAAATCCCCATGCTGGGAACCTGAGAAGAAAAGAAAACTGCTCTATACTCACACACATAAAGGAAGAGGGGAGGAAGGGAATGGAGTCTGGTGGCGTTTGTTGCAAATGTTCAAAAATTTCAGCGCTAAAACCTCAGCCTGCAGGAATCCAGAGCAGACTGACAACCTGCTGATCCCTGCCATGGAGAGGAGTGACCCAACTGCTTCCACAGACGGTGCTGCTCTCCTGCTCTGCCCCCACACTGAACTCGTCAGCTCCAGATGGATGATTCTGCCCCTGATCCAGCCAAAGCACACCAGGTTTCTTCTGCTGAGTTGTATTGCTGGTGGTAGCTAACTGTGCCACAGGCAGAGCCCAGTGTGGTCAGCAGCTTTGCTGACCCCAGTATCTTTAGGGCTTTTATCCATCCCACCCTGGCAGAGTGCTGAAGCACTTGCCATTTGCAGGCCTTGCCAAGTGCACACACAATTGCAGTGGGGTTGTTGCACACACCAAGCCGTGATGAGGTCTCACATAAACCAGCCTTGAAGGCCCTGCCTGAGCCACTGCCATCTCTGCTGCAGGGCCAGGGTGCCCAGGGAAGTGCCACAGAGACCAAAGCAAACAGCTCAGCAGCTCCCTTCTACCAATTAAATCAGGGAGGCATAAACCACTTCTACGAAACACAGAGTAAGTAACTGGAAAATTAAACATGGATGTTACTGAAGAAAACCACTAAAAAGCCATTAAAGATAGAAAGGAGTAAAAAGCAGTTCCTGGGGAGAGGGCTGGGGTATCACCTCCAGTTTTGGTGTACTGGCCCTGTTTCTGCAAGGTGTTTATCAACAGAAAGGAAACAACTCGCCCGTGGGCTGTCCCACCCAGCACCACTGCACTCCCCCTAGGGAGGGGTCAGCTCCCTGAGCCCCACAGCCCCCAGCTCTGCTCCCTCCCTCTGTCCCAGGTAAACCTTACTTCAGGCTAAAGGCCAGCTGTGTCTGCCCACAGGACTCACAGAAATCTACTTGGCCTCAAAAGGATCACAACACATCGCCAGGGAAAGGAAAAACCAAACGCATGTCACGTAACCAAGTATTGCCAACTTCACCTTTAATAATGGAACCATCACTTTTTTGCCATTTCAGTAATAACTTTAAGGGGAATAAAAACTTCCCTACAAAAATAAAACTAAGCTTGTTAAAATTATAAATAGTTTAAATGTTTGTATTTAAAGACATATATTTTAATGTTTCCCTGCATTCCCCCTCCCTCATCATTTAGTCATTCTGGTACCATCATATAATGACAAGAAAACAGTTTTGCAACTAAAGCTCTGACAGTTCAATTTGATGCTAAAATTAAAAAAAGATAAAACTGACCAGGCATGACCATTTCTTTTAAATTAAAGCTGCTGTAACTGCCAGTGTGTAGAACAAAAAAGAAGAAAATTAACTCCACACATGACATCTTACAATAATTAACTGTGGACTAAGACAAAATTAAAATAAAAGTTTATTTTGGTCCCCCACCCCCTTCCCCTTCACCCCAAATCAAGACTCATAGTGCATACAACACTGATTGAGGTTTTTGGCTAAAGTAAATGAAGATGTGCCTACTTAAAAAGACTGATAGCTTAGTTCAAGTAAAATCAAAATTCACATATTTCTATACTCAACTTTAAAACTCAAACAGTGTTTAAATCTGAGCAACAAATGGTTCAATATTGACAGCGGTTATGCAATGATTACATAGCTATGGGCAGAAACATAAATTAAGATGTTAACAGAATACCCACCAACACACTGCTGAATTCCTAGAAAAACAAATTGTAACAAAACACAAAAGCATTCCCTGAACCATTATAAAGTGTCTCACTTGAGGATAATGTTACTAACTCACACATGCACTACAATGTTACATGTGAAATTAAAAAACAAACAAGATACGCCTTAGATATATTTTATAGTTAGTCCTACTCTTAATTTCTCTTAACTCTTTAAAACATTATGATTGTCTCATAAGCTTGCAAATTCTTTTTACCTAAAAACCTTGTGAAGAGTTTTAAAAAGAATCTTACTAAGTAAAGGAAACAAAGGCACAATTACATAAAATTAAGGGGAAGAAGAGAAGCATCTTGGAGTTTCACACAGTATCCATTAGATGTCACCAAAGTTTTAACAATTCCTTGGGAATTTAAAATGAACACATTAAGAACAGAGGGGAAAAAAACCCCACCACAACTTCTGCTGCTCTTCAATCCTTAGCACTCCTCCACTCCCCCACCCCCCAGTACATAACTCATTTCCTCTCTGGCATGATAATGACTACAATATCAGTCACTCAAATCTGCCTCATGCTTCCATGCTTCTATTGCACACCCACTTCTTTGGTTTCTTTTGAACTTGCTTTTTTTTAGATAAATAACTCTGAAAGAACAACAACTATATTTACACTAAAGTAGAAAGTTTTCTTGCTACATTTTTCCTACTTTTAAATCAAGTAAATCAGCAGTCCGCAGAATTTGGTAATCAGTTTTTCAATTAAGAGTTTAAAAACCATAAGGGAAAAAAAGTTTTGATTTATTAAAAGCAAGAGTTACTAAGCTCAGTCACCAAAACAGACAACAAATGTTAACGTTCTGCTGGGCTGGAAATGTGAATAAGAAATTCTACTTTCTTTGCCTGACTGAGCTTTTAACAAAGAAAGAAGCAGAGGAAGCTCTTTCTGTCTTTCAGATATGGTAATTCAAGATTATCCAGCCTAAAAATGGATCACTGGGCCAGAGGAAAGACCTGACTTACAATAAAAATCAAATGCATCTGTAGTTGTAGCTTACGTCAGCACCCTCGCTAGACAGGTATTTCTCACAGAGTTATCTGAGACATGGACCACTTTTCAGAATTCAAGTAAGCAGCTTTTCAGGTTTGCCACACTTTTCAAACCCTGACTATGCCTTTATGGAATCAGCTTCTCCAAAAGGGACCTCTATGTGCAGCTCCATTTCCATTCTTACTTAGCTTTTGCTTCTCGTTCCTTCCCACTATTTCTATTTCTTTATTTCTTTTCCAGTGTGGATTTACACAGTTAAAACCATAAAACTTATTCACAATATTAAAACATACTGAAACTTTAACCTTGTAGAATTAGTATTTCAACTTTCCTCTGTGTAAATACTATTTTCATTTAAAACCTCCTGTCAGCTATTAGAGTTCTTCTCCCCCAACTCTCACCTTCTTTTCAACCTTCTCTTTACTTTCTTCCCGAAGACCACTTAAAAGCTTTCCACAATTTCACAGTACAAACCACAGGATCTCATAAGCTCTCCACCTATAACAGTTCTCTCACAAATTTTACAGTAACTATTCAAAAACAGAAAGGTAGTGCAAATCAATTTCATCTCTGACATAGTGCTCTAATTCTCATCCAAATGGCTTTATAATATTTTTTTAACCCATCAATTTGCACATCCTTACTTGTAAAGATACCATTAAGCAAAGAAGAAAAAAAAAAAGGTATTTCATAGCATCCTAGGAAATTGCTTACAGTTTCACAGCTTGCACCAAGATAACTTGGGAAACTCTCTAGGCACACAGAGGGTTGCAAACTGATGTACAAACATGCAGAATCCCTTACTTGTGGGTGCAAGATGCTAAGTGACCTGGCTTATGGAACTAAGTCTACCCTGGCATCACAAAACAGTCTTCTGAATAAAGAGAACGACTCTCTGCTGCTCTTTGTACTTGGGTTTGGCATGCTCTATGACGTTTGGTAGCACTTTTCCTGAGTGTCCTTTGGCCCCTTTTAGCCAGGCTTCAGCACCCCCCGAAGGGCTTCTTCAAGCTTGCCCCTGTAAGCTGCATAGCGGTTCTTCAAGAGCTGCAGTTGGTCGCTTTCCTCTTTGTCCAGTATGCGCAAGAAGTTCTGCAGTTCAGGAATACTAAAAGCTTCCCACTGGAAAGACAGAGAGTGCAAAGAATGGATGAGATCAACAGAAAATTCATACATCTTTTATATATGCAGTATTTCCAAACAAAACCTCAGACACTGTAGACAATTTCCAACTGAAACAGTATCAGGCACCTTCCTCATAAATCTTAGGGCATCTGAAAATATTTTACTCTTTCAATTAGTTTTTTTCTTCTGCAAGTAACAACAGGTCAATCTAACCACAAATGAAATGTTTACAAAAGGCACAAAGGAAATTAACAGGGGAAAAAAGTCTGCTTCCAGAAAATGATCTGCCTGGTCAGCGCAGCTCAAACAGAAGCCCACTCACCCACGAGGTTTCACAAACAGTGGCCCAGCAGGGTGTGACCTACCATGACTTCTCCAGTTTCATGCTCGCGCAGAACAAAGCTGAGCATTTCTGTTCTGGGGCCTGCCACCAAGCGCAGGTAGAGGGGATGTTCTCTGTCTGACAGCTTGCAGGTATAAACTGCAGGAGAAGGAAACCACAGTCATTAGCATCTTTACCAACAATGATTCCAACACTTGGAATTACTAACGCTAGCTAATGCTACAAAAATTTCACAAAGATGCATGTGTAGCTAAAATTTACACACTGTTTATCTATCAGTCTACATACTGGTTTTGAGCAGTGAGTTTTAGGGAGGAGCTGAGCAGGTGACTGATGGTGACAGTGCAACACTGCATTTGCACAGGAATGAAATGGCCTCCAGTCAACACAGTACATGCAAGGCAGGGGGGAAAAATAACCCACAAGAAAAAACCACAACACATAGATCTGTTGCTCTAAGCATTTATGACATCAGAGCTGTGTATCACTGCTCTGATTTAAGTTTTCCACTTAAAATTTCACACACAAAGTCTAAAAGACAACTCTGCTTATCTGAGAGTCAGAAACATCTGAACTACTGAAACTCTCAATGTCCATGGAAGGAAGGCAGATTCTAAGTGCAAGAACACAACATTGGCAAAATGCACCTTTCCCTAAAAAACCCCTTTTCCATCTTCTGGTGTTCCCATCACAACTTACAACAAACTCCTAACAGCAGCCAGTGCCCAGGGCCAGCCACGTGAGCACTAACACGTGAGCACAAGACATGTGCCCATGGCTGTCACCTCAAGAGCGGCCTGCCAGTGCCAGTACCTCATGCATCACAGACACCATGGCTTATCTGTTTGAAAACCTGGCCTGTAACTTCATCTCACAGCTCTGCAGTGTATCAGGCCAGCTGAAATTTAGGACCTGACAAGGGCATGAAATAAAATAAAATGGACTGCAAAGCACAGGAGATGTGTGTAATGTTTTAGCAGGTGACTTTGTCTTGGATGAATTATCTTGAAATACCCCCAGTCTTTTACAATCTTGCCATGCTACTTTATATATGGAAAAAAAGACAAGGTAGGAAGACTATTACCCCATTTATCTGACTTCTTCCACCTTGCTAATTTCAAGTATTACTATAGCACAACGCCCTCCCCAAACCCTTCCATTACCAAAATGCCTCGGGCTCAGTTTATACCTTGATCTTCCTTGTGACAGCGTTTATAAAGTGCAAACTTGGCAGGGTTGTCAGCCACAAAGAACTTCTTGAGCAAGGCCTCGATCACTTCCCGCACAGTGTTGGTGCTGCTGATGTGGAGGGTGTTCACACAGCCCTCTGGCAGGTAGAAAGCAGTTTCCTGGCTGCTGGGAGCACACCTGCCCTGGCTCTGGGAGGACTGCACAGTGATGGGTCTGCACAGCTCCATCTGCACCTTGATGAAGCCAGTGTAGATCCCATTGGCGTTCTGCAACCAAGGAAAGGCCTGGACTGTTAAAATCATCAGCAGTGACCCCTGGGACACAGCAGTGCAGCAGGCACGTGAACAGGCTCACAGTGAGCACTGTTTAAATACCACTGCAACACACGACATCTCACAGGAAAGGCATTGCTTTCGTAATTCAGACAGTTATTCTTTCTGAATAGAAATTTTTCTTATTAATAACTACTGAGTATTAATTTTTTCTTAATAATAACGGTTGTTATTATTGTTGAGTTTTTTTTGTATTACTGTTGAGTTCTAAGTATATTAGGATTCATCAAGCAAAAGGTACAACATACCAGAGATAAGTTTTCACTTCAGGAGAGGACTATGAAGTGAAAAAGATCACTAATACCATCTTTAGCAACAGATTTTGTGCAGAAATACAGAAATTACCTCCCACATTTTAGGTGTCTTTGTCAACTTAGTCTGAGGCATTTAAATGGTCAAATCATGTTGAAAAAAGCCCTAACCAACAGAAAAAAAAAACAAACCCCAAAAACCTCACAAGAAAATAAAAAACCAAACAAAACCCCCAAAACTCAAACAATCAAACAAAAATCCCAAAAACTCAAACAAAAGCAAAAAACCCCCAATAAACAACAAAAAATCCAGGCAAAACCCCAGAATAAATGCCAATCCAAGTAACATCTGAAAATGTTTATTTCAGTTGCTCTTGAAAGACAAAACAGCAAAGCCAATCAAACCTTACTGAGCTAGAAAAATTTTGACAATCTAGTTTTGGGCATAATAAGTCCCGATCAACATGCAAACACATAACAAAGATCTTTTTAGTACACAGTCATACTTATATGGTTTAGGATATAATGGAATTTCACAATTTCCATATACACCCACAGGAATATGTCATGTATTAGAAAATCTGGACAGCCTAACAACTTTAAAACAGATTGCTAAGCAGATAGATGTGAATTTTGTTAGTATGGACTTGAGTAGACCCAACTGAATATTAAACCTGATTCACAATCCTTTGAAATGAGAAGTCTTATGTATTCCAGTCTGTAATTTCTATGTTTCTGGGGGAAGAAAGTCTCTTCATGCTGAAAACTTGTATGACTACTCTGAAAGTTAAGTATCCTATAATAAATATTGCATGTTTTAACTTCTACCACTGCTTGAGCAACCTTATCAAAGAAATCTGACAAAAATTTATCTGCAAAAACAAGAAAAATATACCTTCATTTTTACCATCTGAGCATTTTCAGAATTGGTAAGAAAATTTTGACAAATGTACAGCTTAGTGTCAGTTGACAGTTTACCGTAAACACAGGTACATCAGTTTGTTTTTACAACACTTTGTTTTGATCCATGTAAAAGAGCTACAGGGATAAAAAGCATTTCAGACATGAGATTTTAATTTGTCAGTCTAAGGAAAAGTCTCTTAGAAAACCATCTAAACAGAGAGAGTTTCATATGTAAGACGCTGAGAATAAAACAATTCACAATGCACTACAAAGCTACAACTCAACATTAAAAATTACAGGAACTGTATGCAAAACTTACCAAGGTCATCTTTAATTTATCAGTGACAGATGAATTATAGCTTTGTATCTTCTCTTTAACTTCTTCTTTGCTGAGATAAACATGAGGTTCTCTCTCCTTCTGAACATCCTTCAAAAACAAGACAGTAGTTTTAAAACACAGTATAAAATAAATTATTTTACGATTCTGGATACAAACATTGTTAGTCCAAATGGTAATTATTCCACAGAGGCTCAACATAACAGTAATAGCTGTGCAGCAACAGCAAGGATTAACACATGAAGCAAATCAAACAGAACACTGGGACTGAAGGGAGATGGCAGGGAGATAGTTTATTCAACACCCCCAAAGACACCTGAGCCCTTTTGTTGCCAACTGTTTTCCTTCAAATGTTTTGCAGCAGTATGCAAGAGAGCTCAACCCAGCTTATGGCTTGATCTTCTCATGTCAATGCTATGCCATCCTGTAAAGAACACTTAAAATTTTCATTAACTATTACCTGGGGCACAAATAGGTATTTCTGAACAAAGCAGGAGCACATCTGAAAAGAGCAGCACGTCCTAGCAAGAAACCCCAACAATCCCAGCGTGTGCCAACAACACGACAGCATCCCAGCATTGCAATGTGACAGACAGGATGTTACATACAGGCTCACTGCCTACTGCACAAACCATCAGAAGTAACTCTCCAGATACATAATGTTACACCCATTGCATGGTTTTTGTTTTTTTTTTTTTTCCATGGGGGAGGCCCTATTAAGATTTTTCAACTGTTGCTTTTACAAGGTTGCTGTGGATTTCACGTGTGGCAGTAAAAGAAGACCCTGGAATTGGATTTTTTCCAAACAAACATTTGTTCCCAATCTGTATTCCCGCAGCAGCAAACCAGTGTTATAAATACACTCCAGTTTCCACCACTAGCACAAATGCCATATATAGTATGAAAGAGTTTCAGCTCTCAGCTTTGATGATTTAAAGCTTCAATTAGAAAAGGGAGAAGCTTTGAAGAGCCTCGATGCTTTCAGAGAACACCTGAGCACATTCACTCTACAGACAAACCAAGTCCCAGTTCCACCTGTCCTCCCACACACATTCCAGTGTAATGTATCCTGAGGAAGGGCTTCCCTGACTTCAGTGGCCTGTTCAGAACCCCACTCTATTGAACACTACTCAGCACAACTCAGCACACATCTTTGCAGGCACTTCAGTTTGCCAGACACTATCCCAAAGATGAGCACATCTGCTGTGGCATTGTAAGGTTCCACTTGCCAGAAACAATCTCCTGAACTTTTTCTGTCTCCTAATTTAAAATCAACTATTTTTAGCTCTTTTAGGCTTAGTTTTGCTTTTTCTATATGGCATTTCACTAAATGACATGCTGGAGCAGACTTTTTTCCCATGGCTATAAAAAGAAAGGTGTGGTCTGAATGGAGAACTTGAAGCCAGAAACCTTGAATTCTGATCTGGGCTGAGATACTGATTTCCTGCATAACACTGAGAACATACCTTTATTTCAAGATCAGGAAACTGAGGCAAAAAAGGAACATCAGTGAAAGACAACTCTGCCATTAGTTCCTTAAGCACAATTTAAGATTGTGTAGCATTTTGCACAGCTGCCAGACCCCACCTACTAAACTACAAATACCCAATTACTGAACGTTTTCAGAATTCGAGTCCCTATTCTCTCAAGAGAAATGAAGCCTTCTTGCCCTTCTGTTTTCCATCTGCCCCAAACTATAAAGAAAGACAGCTCACTTTAAACTGCCCACTTCATCTCCCCAAAGGCTCTTTCAGCTTTATAGTGTTCAATCTGGGGGCAAACAGAAGAGACACAAAGGAAAATAAGCGGATACTGAAGGGACAGGAAACAGTCTGCAAGCCTCTGACATCTATGTGACACATTTCAAGAACCCAAGCTTTAACTTGCAACATTCCCTGTCAGTGTAAGTGCAGACAAACTCCTTCACATGGATACCAGCCAAGAGTCACCTCAGAGACAAGCATTCACACCTCTCCAATCTACTAACAATATGGATACTGAAATTCCAATACCAGACACCTCTGCTTTAATGCTTGTTATTAATTCGTTTCTGATTGTTCAAGCAGGTACCTACCCTGTTGGAACTGTCACCTTAAATACTGAAGTTACCCACAACATCCGCTATTATTAAGCAAAAATCAATAACTAGGAGAGAGGGAAAAAACTCACTTTTCCTATGTTGAAATATCAACCTTTGTTTAAAAAAAAACAATAAACAAATAAACAACCACTTCACATTAACTTCTGTGCACCTGCAAGTTTAATTCCACAAAAAAGACCTTTAATAACTGTAGATGACAAAAAGAACCTATTGCCTTTAATGGCAATGGCACAGGGTAAAGTTCACAAGGCTGACATCTAGGAAATTATCTGCATGCATTATTAAGAAGAAAAAAAAGGACAAGGAAAAAAAACCTTGGTGAATTGGTGGGTATGAACAGACAGCAAGAAACTTTCTCCTATTTTCACATAGGAGAGTTTTCATACTGCTCTCCCAAAATGACAGAAGTTTGATCTGGTTAGAAAAGACACCAGCCCACGAGATCACTCTGATCCTGGGGACTGCCATGGAAGCAGGCATGACAAGCAAAGTCCAAGGCCAGCACCCAAGGCAGCTGATTTCCCACAGACCTGCCCTGGTGATGCTCCCGTAGTCAGCCTTCCCAGGGGCAGATCCACTACAGAGCTGAGGGCCACAAGGCATCACTGGGGCAGCTGTCCTCCATCAAATGAGTTAAACCTGATTCCACACTTGAACATACCACAGGAATTTCTCCCTTCTTGCACTAGAGGCCAGACAATTTTGGCAAAGCTTAATTAAGCCCACAAAAACACATCTGTGTGTTTACGCAAAAGCAGGGATTACCTCCTTTTGTATTGAGCACTCTGCCAACAAATGTACCTCTAACTCATTTCCTAAACAACCAAAGCCTGGGCCTTAATTAACTTCAACAGCATGTAGTTCACAGCAAATCTCTGAACTGAATACAAAGAGGACTACTGGGATTAAATCAGACAAAGGGACCCAAAATCATTCAATAAAAATAAAATACATCATAGGCAGAAATGCTGTTTACAGTCATTTTCACCCTTCTCCTCCATCTTTCACTATCAAGACGAGAGGTAGTGAAAAGTGAAGATGTGTCCCAGGAGAGGCAGTAACTCGATGCCACTGGAAACCTAAGACCAAGATCTTCATGAATTAATCTGGTGATACCAGCCTGCACCCAAACAAAAAGCTCAGAACACTCCAACTACTCATTCATCAGGGTACAACTTCAACCAAGCAAACAAAACCTCCTCACTAGCTACACACCAGGACTTAGAGAGAATCACATTGCTGTCACACAAACTGCAGAGACACTAAATCCCACATGACTGCTGCCAACAGAAAACCAACAAAGGAGCAACTCACTGGGTTTATTATGAACAAGAAAACCTCAGCCCACCATGATTCACTGGGTCAGCTGCTCTCACTGAATGTCATTTCATTCACAGATTTCAGGCACCTGTGTCTTTTAATTTTCCTAATTATACTTAGCCAACATGCAAAGAGAAGCTAACAAGCTGTTATACAGGGTTTTTTCCCCTGGCTTTTCCCCCCAACTTTCCTGGGGCTGAATTGCTCTCAGCATACAATGCTACCTAAATTTTGCCATACAGCTTTGCTAGCCACATTAGAAGTTAAAATAAGTAAGTCTTCTTTGACGAGCATCCTTAGGTGGGTTGAGGAAGACTTGACAAACTCATTTCCCACAGGAAATAGCAGGTGCTTCATAACAGGACCCACTAAAAGAAAAGCTGTCCCCTGCTAACTCTGCTCCTGCCTAACAGATCAAATTCCACCTGGTTATCTCAGCAGGTAAATTTATTACCTGTGAAGACCTTGAGTCATCCAATGAACTTCATTCATCTCTACCATGCTTTACAATGTGCTTCTGACATCCTGCTCTTGAAATGGCTACCAAATGGTTGGTGCCACACCTGCACAGGGAAAGCAATTGCTCCAAAGGCAGCTGCTTTAAACAAAGGAGCAAGAGCATTTTGGAGGTGAGACAGGGCACAGCTTCTCAAAGCCAGTGCACTGCTCAGGCACAAGGGGAGCATGATTCATCTCCAGGCTGATTCATCTCTGGCTCCCTACAAGACACCCAGCACACACCCCACAACAGTGCAGGGAATTGGGCAACTGCCTTTCTTCAAAAGTCAGGCCTGGTGATGAGTTTCCTAACCACAGATCCTTGTGTATGTCACAGCAGCAGAGTGAAGTATGAGCACAACCAGCAGAGCAGTTCACACTGTGTCTTCTTCCATCAGCCAAGACCTAGATGTTGCCAGGCTTAACAATATCACTTCTGGGTGCTACTGCTCAAAAAAGGAACTTTCTCTATAAAACCATGCACAAACAATTCCATGCTATTTTTTGTAAAAATTAAATAAAATATATAGAATAGAACCTGAGCTAGGTTCTCTTCCATCATTTAACCAAGCCATATTCTCAGTAATGTCTGCCACATCAACACCCATTTCTCCTCCCAGCCCAATTAAATATTTTCCTCATCAGAGCTCCTGGTCTCCTTCCACTCCCTGATGCTAATGTGATCTTGCCACTTCCTCAGACCAGCACAGATGGGAAAAACAAAAACTGGTCTCAAGGACACAGTGGAATACATCCGAACTCATGCAAATTGTATATTTGTGTTTAAACCACTAATTTTCTAGTCTGAGCTATTAATGTTTAAGAAATTTTTTCTGTCCTTCACAACATTACAGAGCACACCACTGGCAGCCATTTGTATTAAAGCCACTTCTCAAGTCAACCAAAGCAGCATTTCATTCCCAAACAGAATCCCTAAGCAACAGCTGCCAGTAAGAGGGAAATGAGGCAAGTGCTTTCATTTTCCCAAGGGGAATAGCTGGTCTTTCATCAGAGCTCATGATGCAATGCCTCTTCACAGTTGAGCTTCCTCACAAGAAAAAGAGCAGAAAATGTTTTTTCTTTATCGTGGCACCCCCCATGCTCATCTCATTTATTGTAGCACAGATGTTTAGAGAAGCAGCACTCTCTTTGTAACATTTATGCTGAGTGCAAAGTCCTAGATGAGACTAGCTCAGCATGAATCCTCAAGAAACACAACTAAAACTGCACAAATTACAATTCAAGTGAACTGCAAATCAACTTGTGGTCCCAAAAAAGAAGAATCACATCAAGTGGCTTTATGGAAGGCTAAGTCTCACGGCTGCTGCCAAACCCTGGTCCTGCATGCAGTAATAAAGCACTAATAAACTCAACAGCTACAGGCTGCTATGGGATGAGGCTGAGAAAAAGTTCCACAAAGAAAGGATACTCCAAAACCATGAAGCCTGCAGCCTCAGGATCCCTGCCTTGAGTCAAATGCCTGGCTCCCCAAACTGCTACTGCAGCCTCCTGTGCATTGAGAGATACAAGGTCTCTCTCTTCCATCCAACCTGCTATTTTCACAAATCTTTGAGAATTTAGCATCTCTTGAGGAATGAGAACCAAGCTCTTCTTACTATTTCAGCTTGAAAGACAGAGGAAAATACAACAGACAAAAGGTTAAACCTATCCCAGGAACATCCATAAAGCAATTTTATGAGAAATTTGAAGAACCAAAGACCTGTGGGAACTCAAGCAATCTTCTAAGACACATCAGTCCCTAGCTCAGCTCTCATGTTTCACATTAATCCCACACATACTGTGACCACAATTCAGTCAGATGAATGAAGATGTCATGATCTTGCTGTAAATTGTGGCCAGAAATATTTTTTGAAATAAAACACCGAAGTTTTGAAAATGAGAAATTCAGCCTAAACCATGTTAAAAAAAAAAGTCTTGTTTAGTCATAAAAATTACAGCTAGTGCAATCCTACTTACATCACATTTGCTTTAAAGAAAGGATTTAAGTAACAATGCTATTGTACTACAAAAAAAGCCCAGCAGAGCATACAGGAAACAAAATTAATGGAATTCTGATCTCAGCTGTTACTCCTACAAGAAAGAGCACTCTTTCCTACAGCCTGGCAGCACTCCTACAGGAAAGAAAGAAACTGAAACCTTGCAATTAAACTATTCTGAAACAAGCATTTTACTTCTCCCTCATCCTGACTCTCCTGAGAGCACAGCAGCTTTCCCAGTGACAGTAATTCCTGCTTCTATCCTGGGGCAAGCCTGAACTCCAGATATGTGCTCCTCCTTCATGTGAAACCCTGAGACTCACCAAGCAGGGACACTGGTCACAGCCAGTCACAGACCAGTGGCCAAAAAGCTGTGAAGACCAATTGGGGGCAGGGTGGCTAAGAAGAAATGTTAGCATCCAAGTATGTCCAAGCATTCACCTTATCACATACCTGAATCTTGAAATGTTTGCACCCTCCTGAACAAGATGAGGTTGCTCTCTGGGTCGGGGAAAGAGGAATTTTTCTGACAAGATGGATGTGGGCAGAATAATCTCTGTATCTTCCTGTAATGCCTTTTACTTTTTGCAGTCAGGGAGCTCCAACTCCCACAGTGGCACACAGGGCAAGGAAGCAGTTTCTTTTTCAGGAAGAGATTTTGTTTTTCTAAGGAGGTTTGGCTGACATGAGTTTGAACCATTATCCTGATACTAAGAGAGAGTTCAAGAACAGCCCACAACATGTCCCCCTGACAGAGCAGGAGAAGTGGCACCCTCCCAGGTCAGGTGCACAGGGCATCCAGCCTGACAGCCTGCCTTCAGCACAGCAAAAACAAAGGCTATTTCCAGCAAGCACGTGAGCCTTTTCTGCAGCCTCTCTGCTGGCATCCACAAGTGTGGAAGCAGGAATTCAGAGGGCACCTCCCTTCCGAGTCTGTTCGGTGTCCATTTATGGCCTTGGTGCCTATGCAGGCACAGAAACCCTTTCTGAACCTGCCAACACTGCCTGTCTCTGCCCCTCCTGTGGCAGCAAGTTCCACAGATTCATGACTGCAGTGAGAAGAGGTACTGCCATCTGCTTTAAACTGATCTTCTATTAAGATAGGAGATAACTTCTGTCAAAAACATTGAATGCTCTTTAATCCTAATATGGCAAAACCTCATATACTCAAGTTTCACCTTCAGCTTTTCTATCACCTTTGTGATTTTGTAAACCACATCACACACACCCCTTTTTTTCCTCTCCAAAATGAGAAGCCTTGAACTCCTTAGTCTTCCTAAGGCAGTTGCTCCATCCTCGCAATCATTTTACAGCAGGGAAATTAACCACAAAAATGGGATGTGGGGACCAGACCTGTATCAGAACTTGTGACACAGGTGCACCAAATCTTAAATGCTCTTTGTTTATGCTACAGGTATGAAATATCTTTACTTTTATCCATGATGCAATGTGGTCTCCCTTCCACAGTGGTTACAGAAATCCCCATGCAACACCACAGTTTATAATTTTATCATAATTTTACAAGGTACAAGCATTAGAGTTAATGAATACTTGCTACTTTCTGATTATTTCAGTTTTTACCAAGTATCACCATGTGGTTTGGCATGCAAATGAAAGCAATGAATGACAAAGCAAACAATGACAAACATTATGGCTCCATCTGCCCCCTCTGATGTAAACACTCAAATGTTTACATGGTGAGTATTTTTAAGTAGAAGAGAAACAAAACAAAAGTTGTAACTTCCCTTTATTCCTTTTAACAAATTATTTTCCTTCAAACAGAAGCAATATAAACACAGTTCATATTCAGATATTGTGAAAGTAAGGCTAGGAAACTGAATATATTTGTTGGTGACATTAACATTGTTGCTAAAGTTTCATTTAAGTTCATCATGACATCACCTCTGAAAACCCCTAGTTACAAACCCTGTTGTACCCTACATGGTTGTACTTTAACTACTGGCATGCAACCCAGTTTCAAAAAAGCAGTCATCTGTTTAAAGTGAAAACCAACTGTACAAATAACAGCAACTCAGGCTTAGCATTACATTTTGTCCCTAAAGACACAACAGATTTTACACAGATTTGTACATTTTCCCCTCTCCAGACTATGTCATGTCTTTAAAGAAATATATTACATGATTTAAATAACATTTAACAGCTGTTCCAGTTTTGCAAATTTCAGTAAAACTAGATCTAAGAAGTATCACAGACAATAAATAATTTCCTTCAGGTCTCCTCTTCAAAAAGTGGGAGTTTTAACTGCTGGCGATTTAAGAACATAAGGTGTTTAATGAACTAAAATGGATTACCAGCCTCTGTGACCTGTACAACAAAATCAAGCTTTTAAAAGACTATTAGGAAACAAGCTTATACAGGATATTGCACTGAAAACTACTTAGTGTATCTTGAAAGTTAAGTATGGTCTGAAGCACAGCGTACTAATACAAGTAGAGATCAAACAACTAAGTAACATTAGGGCTCTGGGTTATTAAACCACAGTATTTGCATATGACCCTACAATGCAAGAGTCCAACACATTCCATACAACAGAAGGTGGGAAGAGGGTGTTTACAATGACAACCTCTCAGGTCTACAAATGCAGCTCTGTACATTTTACTTTAAAGCTGACATTGGAAACCAAGCAGCCATTGCTGGGGAAGCAAGCGAGCCCCGTGCCAGGCCAAGGCAGAGTGTTCCTCCTGTGCTTGCTGCCCGCACTTCCCAGGCTGAAGCAAGCCCAGCGTGGGCCTTGCCTCAGCAGAAGCTGGGTGATGTGCCAGCTTTTGCCAAGTCTGTCAAACACCATTTTATCTTTAGAGCAACATTCCCCTCCTGGGCTTGGTAGGGTAGATCTAAGATTGTGTCACCAAATTACTTTTAAAACCTATCTGTACCAAGAAAAGACAAGAACTTCATAACCAGGCCAAGCTTTAGGGCTGGTGTTAGACAGAAATGGTGAGCCTGCACATGATGACAACAGTCCCACCAACCAGATAATTTTTGTTTGGATTTGTTCCACTTAAAAGAAAAAAGACAAATCTCAAAAATACACACTAACAATTCTCACCTAGGAAATATCACACATTGGCTCTCCGGATATAGAACAACCGTGACAGTCTTCCCTTATCATAGACACTACAGTGAAAAAATGTTCAGAAAGATGAACAGTCTTCTCAAAGAAATGCCAGGGTTATGGGGAGGATGTAGTACTTTGAAGAACATACAGTTCTTCAAATTCAAAAAGTTATGTTACTGTCTTTATCATCCTGGTGCTGATATCACATTTGAAACTTTTCTGAAGGGAAAATGCCCTCTTCTGCTGCACATGTATCTCAAACCCCCACGAATTAAGGAAGTAAAACTATCTATTTTTCAAATTAAGTCTGCTTTTGCAAGGCCTCAAAAGCTTGCAACAATAACTGGCAGACTCAGACAATGCTCCAGCTTGTAAGCAATCACTGGTATGTTCAGTAATACACCCAACCTCTAAGCCAAAGTAGCAGAAGTATCTTCTTAGTATGTTAAATATGATCACAATAAAACCATCACATGCATTTACAGTCAACTTATGTTGCTTTAGGTATATGCAAAACAGAACTAAAAACTAACTCCATCCAAAATCTAACAGTTTACACTGACTGTGGCTCTACTTCAAAACAAGTTGGGTTTTCATGAAATAAGTCCATAGAAAATTTTTTTACACCAACATGACCTCTCTCACTGCAACTTGTGCAATTAAGTCTCTACAGAGCTTTCACAGAAATATTAAAAACTGGTCTCTTCAAAGAGACATCCAAATTAGATATTTCATGGTGCAGACAAAAGGATGCACCCCTGCAGCCTGGCCTGCATGAAAAACTTCTTCTTTCTTTCACGCTCCAGAAAATTTAAATCACCTGGCACATTTCATTAACAATTAAAACTGTAATGACTGTACCCTTTGCTACACCTTTTAATTGCCACATTTTATTAAAAATCAGATAGTAGCCAAAAGACATTTCTAAACCAGCATACTGTAATCATTAGCTTTACCTACTACTGCTTGAAATGATCTGGCAAAAATTCAAGAAAGAAAAAAGCATGGGGGCAAACTAGGGGACCATGTAATACTGTAGTGTAAACTTACATTGACCTTAATGATAGGATTTTACCTCTATTTTGTAACCTCAGCCTTAAGAAGTCAAATGTTGAAAGAAAAAAAATTAGAACCCCTTAGGCAATTATCTCAAAGCTGCAGCAAATAAGAACTTTTCAGCTCTTTCTCCACCTTCATTCAATTTGACTGCAATTCCAGTTAGAACTTATTTAGACTTCAGAACTCAGATTTGATTGCTGTTCCAGTAAGAAGGAAAATAAAAGGCTTGGATCACTCTTGGACTCTCCTGCAACTCCCCATTTGAAGTTATTCCTCTCATCTTGTGGATGAGGGATGCAGTAGAGCATTCATTCAGAGCTGAGAACAAACTGGTAAAGGCAGCTGGTTGCTGGACCTCAGCCCTCCAGCCCCATGGCGCCACCAAAGCCCATGTCCTAGTGGCCTCAAGATCACACTGGTAAGATGGTACTCCTCAGATCTCTGCATTGTGAGGAAACCAACCACTTGAGTCAGCAAGATTATGCCTTGAATAAACTCATCAGCATGGCAATGATAACCTGCTTCTCAGGGGTTTCAATCTCTTGTTGTTCTACCACCTGGATTTTATCTATCACACATATATTTAAGGCTACCAAGCAATTCAGTTGCAAGCAGACTGAGACTGACAAAAGGACAAGTCTATTCAAAACTTCTATATTTTCTAAAAAGAAAGACAAATCATACTATTACCATTGCAAAACCTGAAAATTACCACCAACTTGTGTTTCAATCCTTTTTGCAAAAATACACTTGTTGCCCAGTTTCAGTATGTATTTGTTTTCCAGAATACACACAGAGAGCACATTAATTTCTTACAAATGAATTCAGGTGCCTCCAATGCTGAGACAATTTAAAAGTCAGCTGCTTTTAGCCATATGCCTGCTTCTCTGCTAGATGCTACCACTGTCTGAGAAACCAGTGTCAGCTGTCACAGTCCTCATCCAGTAACAGAATCACTACCAGCCCAGCAGATTGCTTCCACAAATCCTGGAGGCTCCTTTCTTAAATAAGTGGAATAAGGTATTTTTTTCTTTTTACAGTTGAAAAAGAACAGAATAAACAAACTGAAAACAGAAGAACTAGCAAGGGAAAGCCAGGGTTTTATTTTTGCACAGGTTAAAAAATCCCCACAGATAATATAAACAAGCATCAACCAAGTCTGCAGCATGAGGGAACTACAGTGCAATAAACACCTCATGGCACAAGTCCCATCTTACCCAAACACTGTGCTAGCCTGGTGCCATGCATCAGCAGACAGTTTACACCACCAACATCTCCAGTGCTCGTGTGAGCATGCTGCTCCCTTCTCATCAACTCACAGCTTCTGCATCTGGGCAGACCATTCTGCAGTAGTGAATCACTTCAGAATTACAGGACAGTTGTTACACTCAGACATTTCTTTTTTTAATAGCATGAACAAAAGTGATAGCAGTGCTATTTAGATCAATACTGGCAGGACAGAGTGGAGAGAGAAGAGAGTGGGAGGCCAAACCAGTATGCGCTCAAGGGAGGTGCGAACAGAAGACTTCAGAACATGGTTAATGAATATCCCACAGGAAAAGCTGGATAAACAAACTCTCCATCTGAGGAAAGGTCAGGAGAACAGCAATTAGGCTGCACTGGAGAACAGGGCTTGCTTGCTTACAACCTGATGCCATGGCCTGACTCCAAACACAAGTTATTTTGCCATGCTGGAGAATGGCCACCAGGAAACCAGAGAAGGGGGAAAATGATTACATGCTTTGTTCTTAAGGAGCAAATGGGAGAATGTGTTGACTTTACAACATAAAGTTCAAAAAGTTGTTCTTTTTTCCTTTCCAAACAGCTATTTCCCTGCTTTTATGGGCAGGATGTTACAGGCACAAGGAAGCGCTGCTGCTACTCCACCTTTCCTTAAGCCTGACTTCTGCTTCAGGAAATGTAATTATGAAGCATATGAAGGTATGAGATCTGCTAGAGCTGATAGGCATTTCAGGTGGAAGCAAAAGAGTCTAGTAGAATTTTTCATTAAAAAAAAAATCCTCGTTAGAGGTAATAAGGATAATCAGTACCAGCACACGCTCTTAAGAAAGCACTCATAAGACAGAACACATTGAAAAGGATGGGTCACTTCATGGACAAGCATCAGATAAGCTGAAACTAGTACAATCAAAATTTCCTCAAATAAACAATAAATTCTGCAAAGCAAAATCACAACTGCCTTTTAATAAAAGTATCGGAAAATTTTGTTAACATTTCCTCCACTTTAACAGAAAATACTGAGAAATCGTGGTTTTAGCCAATAAAATGAAGCATGCAATCAGATATCAACACTGTTTTAAAAGGAGATCAAAATAAAAGTTAAAAAAAACCTAAAAACAAACCGCCACCCAACTGGGAATACAGCATTTGCCTATGTCTTTAAACTTACAGTTGTTGAGGTACTAAGTTATACCTCTACCTTATCTTATTAGAAGTTTATAGATCACAGGAGCCATTCTTAGCTTACAAATATATATGTGCACATTTAAAACTGTAAAGTAAAGGGGAGTCTTTTTGAGAGCTGGAAAAATTAAGAATATATCTGGAACCTCTGACACAGACAAAAGCATTAGCTTGTAATCAGGCCAGTCAGTTCACATTCACTCTTCCACTGAGTATATATAATACAAGTCCACTAACAAGACCTCTCTAATTGCCATATGTGAAGGGCCTCAGCTTTTACCTCAATCAAACTGTGTAATTAATTAAAGTATTGGTATTTCTTCTGCTCCAAACCTGTACAGGCAATTTTGCCAGAACACTGAAATTCAGCCAAATTTCTACCAGTATGTCCTTTGCATAATGTGCTAGCAAAAACTTTTCCAATCAACAAACATTGTGGGTTGCCATAAAAAGTTATTCTGTAATGCCTGGTGGCAAGGGGTAGGGAATGCGGAGAGGAACACACGGGTGTTTCCCCTATGTAGCACCACCACATTATAACACAAGGAGAAGAACTGGAAACTACAGACAAGAGAACAACACAAAGGGGGGTTAAGAGGCATTAATTTAGCATCTGATCACTTCTGTCCCACATTATGAATGTTGAATGTTACAGCAGCATAGTAATAAGCATCATTGTTACACAAAAATTAAATGGCACCCCGAGTATAAGAAAGTTCTCCCAAAATGGCAGAGCACAGTCCTTGATTATTAGGACCATTCATTTGGAAATCCTAATGAAATCATCAGGATTCTTCATTTATTAATTAGTAAAAATTAACAAAAATCAAAGTAGTTACTTACATAGGCTGACTAAGGTGACACACACTGATGCCAACACATGCAGGAATGGTAACTTTTCTGAAAAAATGGCATGGAACATCAAAGTGTAGAAACATGAACAAGGAACAAAGGGAGCTTACTACATGCATTTAAGCAAATAGTTTTTATGATGCAAAGTGGGAAGAAGCTAGCTACAGCTTTTCAGCATTTCAGAAAAAGAGCACAGGCAATCTAAACAAGCAAACTACAAAGGAAGTATGTGATCCTAAGAAAAGATAAAGCTGTGGGGTATACAACTTGAGGTGCCACCACATCTTCCAGTTTTGCTTCAGCAAAGGTGCATTTTGTTTGCAATTTCTCAGTCTCTTACATGTAACTAATTTACATTATTGAAAAATTAACAAGACTCTCAAACATCGTATTGGCTTAACCAGATTAGGAAATATCACAATTCTAGTAAGTCAGAAGAAGTCTAGTAGTGCCCTGAGGAAAGAGTGATCAAAACCAGCAACATCTTGCTGTTACTGGTGACAAAAGGAGAAAATGCTCTCTGCTTTTTGTACTCCTAAGCAGTTTTACATGGCCACATAATTATGTTAGAAACGAAGCACACCTGCTTCCAGCCACCCTCCCACACAGGTATACAGCAGTAACCCAGCCCATACACAGGCTAGCCAAAAAGCCTGCTCTGGGCTGAGGCTTTGCCAAGCACCCTCTGCATCTGACAGGAGGGCAGACACTGTGCAGACTCTGCACTGTGCTCTCCTGCTATCACCAGAGTCCCAACTCCATGCTCCAAGACATAAAGGGTGAAGCTGGGCAGGAAATAATCTATTTTTTCCAACAGAACTAACCCCAGCGCCCCTTCTCCTGCTTGGCACAGCTCAGGAGACCACCAGCCACCACTATGTGGTTTTCCTTCCAGAACACCTGTGCCCAACCTGATCTCTAAATGCTCTGAAGGGAATTCATGTGCATGCAAACTGGCAGATGTAGCATCACCAGGGGGTCATGCCCTTGTTTCAGCTAGTTCAGGTGTTGTCAATGAATCATATAAGAGAGTAAGTTTCACTACAGAAGCAGATTCTTTTATAAATTAATAATAGATGCTAGGTGGATGACCAACTGACTGCTCCAGCTGGTAGGCACCAGAATGCCAGCCCTTTGCAGTGACTTGCCCATTAACTGGGAGCATCAGACACGCTCCTGTGTATTAGAAATGGCCATAACTACACTCCTACTCCCTCTGGGATCTCTTTGCAAACCACTACTGGTTAAGAGAATAATTTGCCAGCGCAACTGTACATTCCTGGGAATATTCTGCAAATCAGTTGTAAACAGTAGGCTTAGCAAAACTTTTCTAAACATTACACAGACCAAGAAAACATTATCCCTGCACTCATAACCTCAGCACTCTTATGTTCCAGTTAACACCATACATCCATTTAATGGGATGTTTTGAAATACCAAGTTATCAGGAATGCTGGCACTAGAATACTGATTCTCACATTAACTTTTCTAACATTACAAGAGCTCCCAGATCTGACTGCTCCAGTTCACAGAGTACTCCCACTGAAAGGGCTACCACCACCCTCCACCACAACAGCTGTTTGCAGAATGTGATCTTAGTTTCTGTCCAAGCCCTTGCTGATATTTGCTGTCCAAGCCCTCACTGATATTTGCTGTCTTGATTCAAGCTGTTTTAAGTGACTGCATAGTTTTGAAGTAAAAAAGCACTGAACAAATCCAGTTGAAGATTAAAAACTAAGGATTAACAGAAGAAAGAGCAGGCAAAGAAGCACAGCAATGCTTATTTAGATTTATTAATAACAGAACACAACACTCCCCATACCCAGACTGACTTCAAAATTCCCAATATCCAGCTTGTTTATTAGAAACTAGAGACATCAAAATGCTGCCAAGGGACACCTGGCCCCTTAAGAGGCCTCTAATTTACTGCCTCTGCAGCTGGATAATGGGGAAAGTCTGTATTTTTCACTCCAGCACTCAAACCAAGAATGAAGAGCCAGTTCTGATTTTGCCATGAATACACATGTAGTTTTAAGAGGAGGTTTAATTTCTGAGTTTTTAATTGTGTGCCCTTTGGATGTGAAGCACTAAGCAAGTGTAGGCTATAAGCTTTACTATGAACTTGAACACAACCACTAAGTAATGGGTTTAAGTATATTTCACTGAAAATAAAGCTAAGGAAAGGGACTAAAAATGCATTTAGAAGATAAATACAGCAAACACCCAGAGTCAAATTTGCAACAATAATTTGCAAACAGATTATTTTTAAATAACACAAATCATTACCTCTATGGGTACACAAGCATGTATTGACTGAAATTGCACAGATGGCAACAGCCATTTTTTAGTTGATCACAACTGCAACTAATGTTAAAAAGGTTGAGCCAAGGTTCAAAACATTATGTATCAAGAAGACATTTTTCCCTCTCTCAAAACTCCAGCCAAACAGCTCCACTGGAGCAGAGGGAGAAGCTGCAGGGAAATGGGTTTGTCCATGACAGAAATTCTTCTGAGCGTCCCTGCAGCAGCTGCAACTGCAAAGGGAAAGCTGTGGAGTCCATGAGTATGACAGGGAACCAGTGGGAAAAGCTGGCACAGTAGGTCAGGACCATGTGCTGAAAGAGATGCGTTTAGTGCTGTTCCAGAATCATTGCTCAATTCAAGGTCCACCTACACTTTAAATAAATGCATCCATCTTTTTAAGCAGCGTTGTTAGACTTATTCTCATCATCAGAACTACAGAACAAATGAATTCATTTATGCATTACCACCAGTGTATTATTCTCCACACTATACATAGCACTACCTTCCTCACACACTTGCAAATACAAGCCTTTTTAAGTGTTCTGTGCTGATACTTTCATCAAGCAGCTGTAACTGTGAGGCTGGGTCTGTAAGATCCCTTGCTGCAGAAACTGGAAGAAGCCCATCAAAGAAGGAAGGAACAGTGAGAGGAACCTCTCAAGTGAATTTGGCTTGGCAGGAACAGGTCCTACCCCTGCCCTGAAAAGGAGTTTAGAGCACAAAAATATCCACAGATGATCGCTAATGGCAGGTTCACTCGTTTCAGGGGAGCTGACTTGAGACCTGAGAATTATTAGAATTTGCTGAGTCAAGAACATTCATATCTGCAAGCAAAGCAAGCACAAGCTAGACAAGTTCTCTGCAATGTGAGATACATGCAGAAATCTGTCACAGCGGTAGATCTAACCAGATCAGAAGCAGAGGACAATTCTTACTACACAGAGGAGGGAGCAAAGTGGGGGGACAGGACAGAAGACACTCATCAAATTTGATCTGATCAGAACACCTGAACAGTTTAATTCCCATGCCAGGTGATGCAATAAGACAGAGGAGCCAATTCCACAAGATAAACACAAGTGCCATATGTGAGAAATCCCAGCACATCCACAATGCCTGCAGAGGGCAGGCAGGTATGTCAGAGGTTTAGCTGGATGCCTGCAACCTACCAAGTGGCAACAGGAGACTGGGCAGGATCCCTGCCCAGTCACATCCAGCAGTACCCCAGACAACATTAGATACCTCTGGTTTAAGAAGTCCTGAGTCCCAGCCCACAGGCTGACTTGGTGCTGAGCTGAATGGCTCTTAGTTGTGCTGCCAGCATAACCAGTGAGACACTTGCATTCTCACACCTGCATATGAGCATTCAGTCCAGAGCTGAATCCTACTCCAGTCCACAAGAGGCAGACTTCAAAAACCTAGAAAGTGTGATTTTTGCAAGTGGACCTGTGGAATTCTATGTCACAGCACTCTAGGGATGCTACAAGTCTACATGGGTGCAAAAGTAACCAGATAACTCCCAGGAAAAAACATCCCAGCCTCAATCAAAGAGGCTGGGAGTGTTCTGTCAGGACATCACTGCATAACTGCCCCGTTCCTCCTACATCTTCCCCAGCACGTGCCATTAGTAATTGCCAAACACTCCTCTAAGACAGATCTGGCTTTTGACTTCATATGGGTATCCACACGTTTCTTATGTTTCAGCTTCCATATTAAACGGGAACATCATCAGCAATGTGCAAGAGAGACACAGCAGGTCCCAAAGTGGGGCTGGCCAACCAAGATGACTGTCAGATGAGGCATGCACAGAGCCCGAGGTGAAGCAGCTAGGGATCACCCAATTCAACCACAACACAAAACACACTTTGACTTAAAGCCAGAAACATGAGCAGTGGTGTACTTGCAGAAGGGAAGAAGCTGTTGTTAATATGTTATTATTGGAAGGCACATTCACAAACATTTGTGAAATATCATAGGGAAAAAAATCCCTGCTGAAATGATTAATTCTTCTTTTAAAGCAAGCTTTGAGTACCATGCAGGGAATTTATGGCTTTATGCCACATACTCTACAATAAGGAGAAGGGGAAAGACTCATCAAGATTAGCAGCATATATTCTGTGTGCTGGATGAGGCAGAGTCTGTGGGAGGGATGCTGGCAAGTGACAATGCAATGAAAAGTTGCAGCTTAATCCAGAGAGACAAGGAGAAATAATAATGATGGCTTTTCCAAACTTAGCTATCAAGTGTTTTTAAAAATAAACACAAAAACACTTTAATGTGGTCATTTATAAAATAATTATTTTATTACCTAGAAAGCACAATATAAAATTGGAGTACCACAGAGCTAGGATTCATTAAGTATCTATGAAGACTATGACAAGACTTTACACTTAAGGACAGTGAGATGTTTTCAGATGAAACAGTTACAGTTAACTTTACAATATTAAGCCTTGGCATATATATATATATATATATATATATATACACATACACACACACGTGTATATATATACATACTTCAACAAGAATTCTGCCAAACAGCTATTCATTTTTAAAAGATCTATGATAAACTAGATGATGTGGAAGTTGAAATTGAATGGAAAAATAAGCTCATGAACACTGCAAAAAGGAATCATGCTTTCTCACTTTCTTATTAAAATTGATGGCAGCATAGGTAACTCTTAAAAAGACTTTTTTTCAAGAGTTCTCGTCTCTTGGGGAAAGAATTCCTTTAGCTTTTTGTACAAATGGTCTTTAAAATATTTTCTTGCTTTAGATGCTTTTTAAGATGCAGTTATCACTTCCATTGCTGCTCCCAACTGAAAAACAATAATTGCTTTCTCCTTGTTACTAATGCTCTCCTCTGTTCTATCTCAGCACCATGTCAGTGCATTGTCCAGGCATCTGACAAGATGGGAGCTACCTCAAGTTCAGCAAGACCACAGCACTCTTCTCTCTCTTGTTCAACTCACAGCTTTGAAGCACAAGTCTTGAATCTGAAGTCAGTGTTTCAGTATTAAAAACACCCTCAGCTTATTTCAGAGCTCCATTTGAAGCCCACAGAAAAAGCAGTAGTTTTCAGCTGCCCTGGAGAAAGTATGGTCAGCCTGCCACACATACAGAGGACACTGCAGACAGTGGCTGTTCCAGAGTCTCTACTGAAGGAAAAAAAAAATCTGCCAAAGAAACTTCCACTCTCTCAAAGAAAGCCTGGCATTCCAAATAGCAGGCCAAGCTTTAGAAATCACAGCTCTTGTTTCAACCCACAAGACAGGTATCAAATTGTTACAGCTGGCTTTCATTTTGACAGGTCAAGAGTGATCTGCAAATCCTACATACTTAAAGCACATGAGAGCTAATCTCTCTGGCTAGGGCAAAACAAAAAGCAAGAATTACTCCTTCTGTTTACAACCTCTGAGGACAGAGACTCATATTTTGTAATATCTGCCCCTGAATTGCAGCAAGCATTAACAGCCTGCTATAAAGGACAAAATTTAAAAACAAACAAACACTACAAAAAAGCACAATTTCTGCCTGAATATAGGCACACAAAGAAATAAGGAGAAATGGGAAGTAAAGCCCATAATAGAGTTGGCCTAATCTAAGTAGGGATACCAAGTAAAGAATAACTAAAAGAAAAATCAATTGAACTACCATCCATCTTGCTGCAAAGGATATTAAATAAAACTAAAATTAAAAAAAAAAACCTTCGAACAACAACAACAAAACTACTTAAAAGGATAATAAAGAAAAGTGTGAGCAGATAGTGTATCTGGCTAAGTGTTCATGACCACATTCATGTTTCAGGGGGTAATCAGATACAGTGTGGAAGCCAATGCAACAGGATGCCCTCCCTGAGCAAATGAAAAATTATCAGCTGGAAACTAACAGAACAGCATCTGTGTTCCTGGGTACTGGGGGGACCAAACCCAGCGTGCCAGGCAACCCTTCAACAAATATGGTCTGCATTAAAAATGCACAGAGACACTGTAAAACCCCACTTGCACCCTTGTTTACATTTCCCTAATCTGAGTAATAGGCAGAGTGGCACTGGGAGAGACCAAAGAGCTAAGTCTGCCACCACAGAAAAAGGAAACTCAACGTCTTATGGTGTTTTCCTTGCAGCTGCAAAATAAAAACCAAAGTCAACCTTCCCTTGCTCATTTTGACACCTTTTCCAAAAACTTGCACTGGGAAGGGATGGGAGGGGGTGATGGAGAGGGGGGTGGGATAGCTGTTTGAAAGTCATGCTTGAATAAAGTCCACCTCAAAGAATCCCACCACCATCTGTTGCCATTTATAGCAGGGGTGTATTTTAAACCATCCAACATCCTGAGGCAATGCTGCTCCTCACACTGGCCTCTACTGAGCAATTCAGAGAATTCTGCCCTGAGTAGCACTAACACACACCTACAGCCCGAAGAATTAGAAGATAAAGACATATATCTTCTATTTTAACTAAAGCATCTACTTTATCAGTAAGTTTCTTCCAACACTGTAAATTCTGCTACAGCCCTGATCTTACAACTTTCCCTCTGAAAACCCTTGGGCTGAGGCACGCATGGAGATATAATGAAACATTAACTTTTTGCAAAGTAAAGAGCAGGTTACACCTCAGGATAGGGCTGCTGCAAGCAGCTGCCAGCAGATCAGAAGGGCAATATACCACCTGGGGTCAGGGCAAACTGAGAAACCACCCCAGTGAGGGCATCTGCAGAAAGAAAAGGATGAGGAATTCGGAACACCCCTCCACTCCCACGGCAGGAAGGGAGTAGAAGTCTCTTTGACAGCCTCCCTGCATAAAAGACTTCTCATGCCCCATCTTGTTTTCACCAGCAGACAGCTCACAGCCCCATCTTGTTTTCACCAGAAGGACAGCTCACAGCCACCCAGAGAGAAACTGGCTTAGTGCCCACCTGCTCCGAGCACATCTGGGGAAGGCCAAGCGTGGGCGTCTCAGCCTGTGATGTGGCTGCACTGACACAGGGGGGGCAGGCTCCTGCAATTTCATCTGGTTGGGAAAACAGTGGCCTCCTACACAGAGCTCCTGAAAGGCTTGATGAATGTAAATTACCTGGTTGGACCAAACTACGGTGGGTCAGGAAGAAAGTGCAGATCATCATCTGACTTATCCCACAGGGATTAAAACAAACACTGGCATTTGGGGAAGGAAACAGCTACAGAGAGTAAATACTGAGGGCTACAAGTACCTGCATGGAGAGCAGGTTAGTAGCTGTGGTATCTGACAAAGGAAAGAAATGGCTCTAAGAGGAACCAGAGATCAAAGAAAAGTAAGTAGTAGTGCAGGGAGGAGTTTAAAGGCTTAAGCTTCAGACACTCACCCAACACAGGCTGAGTCAGTGTAACAGCTTGAAAAAGACACGGTAGTTAGTACTCAAACCATGGTGGAAAAGGCAATCCTGCTGCACCCAGATGTGCAAACAGAAGTCCTCACAGGGAGTAAAAAAACCCCAAAAACAGCTAAGGTAGGGTTGGGGAAGAGGAATCAAAAATAGATGCAGGCCACTAGTGGAAGGCAAACACAGTCCCTGCTCCTACATCACGAGCACTTCCCCGCACCGCAAATGCCTCAGAACCAGGGCGCTCTTTGGACATGGCAATGTTCACCATGACAATCAAAACTGTTTTCTAGTAAAGTCACACCACCACAGCCTCCATGCCTGGGGAGAAAACACTTTGGAGAAGCAGTTGGGAAGCCATTTATATTGTATTCCAGTAGAAATGTTCAATGGTCCAGGACATACAGATACTCCTCAGTTCCCGTTAAGGATCTTTAGAAGGCCAGGAAACAGACTGCTACACTTCTAACTTCCAGCTCTCCACAAGCCAATACCATGCCCAGGAAGGCTCAGCCTTAGTTTACAGTTTACCCCTCTGGTTTAGTACCACAAACCTGATTTGATCTCCCTGCAGCAGGTGCTGTCTTCCTGCCTTTCCTGGGCCAGTCTCAGAGGACACAGATGAAGGTAAGCTATAGCAGTCTGGCCTGCACAAACATCACTTCAATTTCCTCCTTTCCCTAAAGATACTACTCACACTACATAGCCAGCAAAAAAGGAAATGAAGATAAAGAGCCAACTGCAACTAGTCAGCAGATTTGTGACTTAAGTACAGCTTCCTTGGTCATACAATACAGTAAATAAGAAAAAGCAGTGGAGGCAGTACAGTTTGGTGATCTAGAGGCACCAAAAAGAGTTGGTTGCTGCTAACTAATAATCGAGATCAGTCTGTCTCTACTCACTGTGAAAGCCAAGGAAAAAGGAAGCAGCATTTCACTTTTCAACAGTTAAAAAAGGTAAAGAGATTTAAAATTCATGTTAAAAAGGAAAGACAGCTCTTTTCCTACAGAGGTGCACTTTAATTCACCCAATGCCCTCATGTATCTGGGGCAGCCATCACTGCACCCACTGCATGCCTCAAAGGAAGCTGCTGGGTGCCACTGACTAACTTCAAATTAAAGCTGAAGCAAAAGGCAAGGCTGCTCCTATTGTTACACGTAAAGCAAGCTTCTAAGAAAGCACTGCTGTCAAAAAAAAATGGATTTCTTTTTTCTGTAAAAGTACCTGTCACAACAGTTAAGCCATTTTAGAAAGTGGTTATAAAAAAGAAAGCTAAATCTTGTGCTACATTTGAGGCTTATAGACCCTGAAATTTTTCGAAATTACTTTTCATTTCAATATCACATTTAACAGGTCAGGAGATTGAGAGGCTTTTCCAAACTTCAAGAGTTTGAAGTCTGATTTTCACAGGTGCTAAGTGCTTGAAGTTGTCATCAACTATTTTGAAGGTGTAGGAAAAAGAGCTGTCAGTTGCATTGAAGAAAAAAATCCTTTCATTCTTTCCATATCAAACCTGTAACAACAAAACTTATTTGCACAGTAAAGTTCAAAAGAACTGTGAATTTAAAACTTAATGCTTAACCTTGTCTTTACATTTAATACCATGGTATGCCTGCAATAACACAGAAAACAAAACATCCCTAATAACTCTCTGCAAGCTTGGTATCACTGCATATTTGGTCTTTCTCAAATGGCATTTAAGCTAACGTTGGCAGACAGATTCAGTATATTTACTAATTACTTCTGAATAGAGCAGATGACCTGCCTAAGTATTTTCTAAGTACTAAGCAATAAATGGTTAGACTTCAATAAAAACTAGCTTCCATCAGCAGCAGCAAAAGTGAAATATGAATATATGGAAAAAGATTACATGGTAGTTTCACCTCAGATTTTTTTGGTTTAAAATAAGAGAAATATTTCTGCCATTTTTTGACATGTCATCTATTGCCATTTTAACAAAGCTGAAGGAAGAGTCCTCTAACCAAGATAAAAGACAGACAGCACTTACAAGAGTTGTTTATGAGATGACAAAATTCTTCAAAGAACCTATTATGCACTATAATATCAATTCAGATTAACAACGAAAGGTACTTCTGGAAAAATGATACTCTTCATTAGATCTCTCTGAAAGACAGGTAACATCTTCAGACTTGAAGCCAGTGCATCCAATTTTAGATTTCTCAATAGCAAGTAATTTAGAATTGTAGCTACCACGTATTTTCTTAATGCTCAAGACTTATAAGTAGATGGCACTGCATGGTGTTGTGCGTCACTTTAAATCACCATTAAAGAAAGGCATCATCTTAAAACACCCAACATTGTCTAGTCAATCATCTGCTGTGGGGAGCTGGGAAAATAACGAGAGGCAAGCACAAGCAGTGAACGGTATGATGCAGAAAACCCCCGTGCAAGTTCTCTGTGTTCTGACATGGCTGGTACCAAGCTGGTACAAACGCTGCTCAACCTCAAGCAGCTCCTCTGGAACACCATGGCACCCCTGCAGCACATGTCACTGCCAAGCTACAGCACAGGACCCAGTCCTTGCATTGCAAAACTCTCCACACCCCAATCAGCCTTCTCACCTCCTAGGCATCTTGACTGGCAAGCTTAAAGCTCCAAACAGAGATAGATTTGTTTTTGCTGGCACACAAATTCAAACAGCCCCACTCCCTTTTTTCCTAGATGAGTCATGGTACTGGAGTTCCCTGATCTCACACACTACAGCCCCACCAAAGGCTGTGTCAGCTTAAGGAAGGGATAGATGGAACCAATGTTACACTGGGCAACACAGCCATCAATTTGTGTCACACAAGAGTCCTAATAGCTTTCGTTTGCTCTAGGGAGCAAATACCACAGTGTTATCACCCAGACCTGGTCAAACATAAGTGTTAGGTTTTCCTAGGTGTGTGTTAGGTTTTCCTAGGTGTGACACAAGCCAGCAACTTGTTGCTCCCAAGGACATAAGGAATATTTCACTTCCCTACATCTGTGGGGTCTGACCTCCTTCCCTGGCTCACAGCATTTCATCAAACCCTTGGTGAATGAAAGTCAGCTCAATAATGTGTTAGAAAACTAACCCTAGAAGAAAAACTAAGCTAGCAAAACAAGGTGCATGCAGTACAGGAGGCAATACACAGAGTACTTTAAGACTTTTCTCCAGCAGCTTCAACCAGCTCCACATGCTGACCCACTCACAGCATGTGTGCCAAATGCTCTATTAACAAGTATTCTAGGGTTTGGGTTGGTTCCTTCTTAAATGCAAGAAATTAAAGCATTTCTATGCAAACCTGCAGATGACACGTCCTAGTCCTTGCTGAATTCCTTTACATTGCTTTACCCTTAAAAGACTCTTCCCTCCCCCACTGGTGCAGTGTCCAAAATGCTCCCTGAGTAAACAGTACCGGCAAAAACTCAACATGTACAAGCTCAAATCGAAGGCTCTCGACCCATCAGATCTAGAAAAAATCCAGAATTCAGGAATACTAACATGGGTTTTGAAAGAAGATCTTTCCACCACCAGTGAAGCTATTTGAAAAGGTGCATCAAATTAACTACACATGCAAATTTTTTTCCTTCCTATTCTAATTGTATTCTTCATTCTGGGAGGACTGAAGGCCTTAAAAGAGCAGATCTAGCATGAAAGTATGACACCAAGACTGCAGATGCTTGCCTCAGGAAACAGCCCAAGAGTCCCAATAATAATGTAAGAGTAAATCAGCCAGAACAGTCGCTGTGCATGGACAGTCATTGTCAAGAATTACAAGTATAGAACCGTAGATGAACTCGTAATATTGATGCCATCAGGCACACCTAAGCAGACAACTGACAGCCAGCCTTAGAAATTCATCATGTGCCTTTAAACTTGGCAATCCCCCCATTCCCAGTTGAGTTTTTTCACTGGGAGCTAATGGACAACCTCAGAAGCTACCTCTGTGCCAGAGCAGAGTCAAGCCTGTGTGGGTTTGCCCACACTAGACTGTAATATTGTATGCAATACTTCTTCAGTCAGATGATGCATTTCCTCTGCACCCTGAATGAACTGTCAGCTCTAAAGCAAGGGACAGCTGCGAGGTTTAGTACATAAAGCACCATTCAAATTCTGACTTCGGGCCTGTAGTGAAGAGACTCAGTATGGGAAAATGCTACTTGAAATTAAGCAAATCACCATATGCCCTTTATGATATTACAGGGTCACTGAAATAAGTTTGGTGCATGCCAGAATTTTCACACACTCACTTAGAAAAACATATATTTAATTAACTTAAATGTGAATCTCTTATGTCCAGTAGTTGACTATTAACAATAGAAACAATGGCTACTGGAAACAAATAATGGGCAAAGTTTATCCAGAAACTATTTTAAATTACAGAACTGCAAATGTCATACTGCCCTTCTATAGGTATCACTTCTGCATTCACAAGAAGTGTTTCCTTTATTCATGTTTCTAATCAGTCTTAATGTTTAAAGCATTTCCTACTGTGCTTCAAGATTTCCTTATAAATAATTTGCTTATAATCCACCCCGCAGAACGAACCATCTTTCTTCAAAGCATCAAAGTCACATCGTGCAGTTACTGAGATGGGGCAAGGAAGCAAGGCATCCTCAGTAGGAAAGGAAGCATCTCTATAAAAGGCAGACACGCAAAAAATACTGAGATTTAGCCAGATTACAAACTTGAATATTCTGTTATTTTATTCAATACTGTTTTCCTGCTTTAAGGTGTTTTTACTGACACTACAAATACTCCAGCTTTCCTCGACAGCCTATCAGTTTCATGACATCCCAGAGTACAATTAAGAGTAAGGTAAGAATTTAACATGCTTCCAATCAATTTACCTTCCTTCTAGGGAAAGAGTCATTTGAATGTTCCAGCTAAAACATGTACTTAGCCGCTTACAATGATGAAGAACTCCAAAGGAATCCCATTTTCCAAAGACTGGAGTGGTAAAAACAGCAAAGAGATTAAGGAAACAGCATCCTCTGTTCTGACATATAGCACCTACCATATATGACTAAATCCTATGTCCTACGTGGACTGCAAAATGAAAACATTTTTTTCCCTGCCAAAATACAAAAGATTGTATCCTGGATATAGATACAAATGGAAGGGTATTTTATTCAGAGACCAGGAAGTTCTCAATCCTGTCCCTCTTATATCAACTGTTGGTTAAGGAAAAAAAACAAACCCAAAACACCACAGACTTATTCAGGTCAGAGAACCACAAAGACCAAAACACACCATTCCCTTTGCTTAATTCTAGAAAACACAGATATTATTAGTATGAAGTCATATTTGATCTGGTTTTCCTAATAAAAGATTTTCCAGTGTTTGCCTCATCTGGAGGGAACGAGACTGCTGAGGAGCCTTCCAGTCTCTGCCATACAGCACAGAATCAATCTAGAAGCAGATTTTTCACACAAGGTGTCGAGTTGTTTGCAGTACCAATGACAGATTTAAGCTATTTCAGAAAACTAGTTATGTAGAAATAAAACATATCACTTCTAAAAATCATTCCTAAATCCCACTCATCGTTGGAAATCATCTCCAATAAACATCTTCAAAAGGTGGGAGTCGGGATGGACCACATGGGGATTTTCAAGTAATCAAGGAAAAACAAAGTATGAAACGCAAAGCCAGATGCCTGCTTTAAAAGAAAGCCAAATCCTTTGAGGTTTATAAATGCATTAAAGATGCATCTGCCCAGTTTCATCTGTGTCTCATGATAAGAATGGTTAGGGGAAAGCACGCCAGAATCCTTCCAGAATCCAGAACAGGCCTGCTGCTGAGCACAGCTACCTCAGGAGCTTCCCAGCTGAAAAAGCCCTTTGAAGAAGTCCTGCAGCACTTTATTCCAGAAGAGGAAGCACTGAGAGGCACAACTGGGGCATGGGAAGGATGCTAGAGTATCCACAACTCCAAAGGGCAAGGGGATAACGGGATAACCTCTGTAGTGCAACAAATACACAAAAGTGCAGGGAAAAGGTAATACCAAGCCTCCTTTACTGGGAACATTCCCAGCTCTCCACTGCTTTGAGACAAAAGCAGATTGCCTTCTCTAACTAAGCAGCTCCTGGGCTGTCTGGGCACAAACTGAACTATGCCAAACACCGTGTAAGGGAGTAAACACACTTAAGATGCTGACTCTTCTCTAGATAAACACATAGAATTGACAACACAGCCACAGTCAGCAGCAGTGGACACAACCCATTTCCCTTCCCCACACTGAGCACTCACAGAGTGCCACCAATGCCAGAGGGAGAGCCAGGACAGCAATGTGGAACAAAGCTCCTGCTATACTCCCTGCCATAAAGAGTCCAGGCTGCTACAGGCCATACAAATACATTGTTATTTATCCAACTTTTCAAAATTTCCCAGTCCTCCTTTGTTCTTAAAAAGCAAGGCTGTTCTAAAAACATTTTCTGATTCAAATGACCCAAGGGACAGCATCAGCTCCACTCGATACTGAAAATTCTTCCAGTAGCCTCTGAAAAGGCAACAAGAAACCCCTAAGTGGTTTGAATGTAAAGGAACTAATAAAGCCCCATTTGCCTTGACCTTGCATACAATTTACTTGTGAACTGAATTACATGACACTTCCACATGGATGCCTCCAAAGAGGCAAGTTGTGATTCAAGCTGTTCTCCCTTGTATGAATTGTACAGCTTGTCTTCTGAGCTGTTGCCCTGATGTCTCAAATGGCATTTGCCAACCTTCTGGCTGGAGCACCAGGGGGGTTTGCTCCCCTGCAAATCCTTCTTACAGGTTTGCTAAAGATCTCTAGAACCATCAATATCTGTGTTTTTCCAGACCTTTGTGAGTTCCAGTCAACACATTAGCTAAGCTTAGGAGAGGGAATGGAAGTGTCACTCCTGCAGGAAACAGCTAAAAATAGATAGCCAGGACAGTTTTGAGATCCTACCACAAGCAGCCAGTCAGGAATGGTTTTGTGTTAAGCCATACCTCCTCCACAGCAACAACTGATTTTGAAACAGCTGCATACGACATTGAGACAACAAAGCCACTCATACTTCTGCCACTCGTGTTTCTACTTGTGCCATGCACAAACAACTTCCAGCCTTCCCAGGCACCAGACAGGGACTCTCCAGGAACACTACAGATCTTTCATGCCAGCACAACTCTAGCAGCAATGAAAAGGGAGTTCAAGAGTTACAGAAACACTATTCTCATAGCAGCTTCTTGCAAGAGGCTACTGTTACATCAGTAAAATGCATGCAAAAGCAAAAATTCTTCATGCACTTATGTTAATTGAGCAAATGTTCAAATAAAAACAGAATACAACTTGTTTTGCTCAGAAAATTAATTTTTCCTCCAGAGATGAATACAAGATGACAGGTCACCTTGAAAATAAGCCATAAGATTAACTAAGAATATTTACAAACTAAAAGAATAAAAGAGACACCATCAAGGTTCAAGGGAAAAGAACAAAGTGCAACTGAAGAACAAGATCTTTAAATGCGTAGCCTTGGCGGGGTGGGAGGAGAATTTAAAATGGGACACAGAGCTATAATTGCATGGGCATTTGCTAAGTAGGTCTGCATTTGCTAAGCAGGTCTGAGTATTCTGTTGTGCAAAGGGAAAGAAAACACTCAAGAGATAAGCACTTCAGCCTGCATAGGCCTTGGATACCTTCCCAGAATTCAGGTCATAAGCAAAGACTCTCATAAGCAATGAAGGGTGCCAGAGCAAACACTTTCATGCAACTGGTCGGCATTGCCTGTCTAGTCCAAAATTAAATGATCCAGTTTTTTCTTTTTACTGGCAAATATGCCATACAAAAGTGCAATTAGTGGACAGCAGCTTAACAAATTTCAGTCTTTAATCCACCATCATTGTCTGTCAACATTCAAATCTTAAATACTGTTATATTTACTACATATTTCATTTATCTGTTGTGTTAACTCATGAGAAAAAAAAATGTCCTTTCTACATTTACTTCCAAACACATTCTCTGAAGCACAGCCAAAGCATCCTGAAGGCTGTTGGAGAAAGTCCTTTCAATTTTAGCACAGTCACACTGACAAAAAGGACTTTCACTTTTGAACAACATCTAAACTCTTAAGGATATCCACCTAATATTGCTAAAGAAGTCAATGGACTAGTATTAGGCTGTGGTTTCTGGACTTCTGCATGGACATTTAATAACCTGACTACCATCAGCAACCATCCTCAAGCCTCCAAGCAGCAAACAGGAGGGATTTACAGTTAATAATCACCCAACATACCAACGCTTATAAATAGACTTGCTTAAGAGATGCCTGGTAAGTGGTAGTGATAAAAATCATCTGAAAAGCATTTGCATCCAGCCAGGTATTGTTTTACAACCTCTTCAGGCATCACAGCCACCAAGGAAGAGGTTTAAAAGAACATACAAAAGTAAAGTTGATGGTATCAGCATAAAGCTAGTCCAGCCAGTTCTGACACACAACAAAACAGACACTGGAAGGAAAGATGACAAAAATACCCTGCACACCTTTCCTCACACATAAGCTGCTTTCATAAACACCGCTGTTTGTAAAGCACAGACCAGACTCATCATTCCTTTCAGATCAGGTCACCATCTTCAGAGCTTCCACCAACCAATGCAGCTGCACTGCTGCAACACAGACCACCACTTCCACCTGGCCACCAGCCCCAGGTGGGGCTGAGGTCACCCACAGCAGCCAGCATGTGTGCAAACCTCCGCTCCAGTGGCTAGCAGGTGCTCCCTGAGACATCCTCCTTGCTGTTCAGCTCTCTGGACTCCTCTCTCTTGGGATAAGGCCCCAGCATGCTGGCTCTCCACCTTCCTGCACTGCTAACTGGAATGAACCTAGCACTCAAACTACAGTGCTCACAGCCTCCTCCCAACTCCAGCATCCCTCACCTGCACAGAAACGGACCCAGAGCTCTCCCTTTCCTTCCAGGCAGCTTGGCCACCCAGATGCCTTATCCTGTACCCAGATCATGGCAGAGCTCTCTGGAGAGCAGAAGGGCCTATTCTCCAAGGCCATGGCAGGGACCCCCTGTCAAAGCCAGCACACTGTGCTGACAGGACTGAAATGCCTGCTGGCAGTGGAGACTCAGCCACAGCCACACCGGTGAGCTGGAGCACTCACAGGGGTAACTACATCTGCTCACATCAGCCCTTTGCCCAGAGGAGATCTAATTCTTCACACAGATGCTACACACAGGGAACCTTTGAGCCAGGGAAGAAGGAAGAGACAGAGGCCATGCTCTGTCACCTGGTCACCTCACCCTGACTAGGACATTCCATTTCTCCTGAGGACTGAACACACACACGCTCTTTGAGTCCAATGGCTCCCTTCTTCAGCTCTCAATAAAATAAAACAGACTTTGCATTACTTCCTAAGAAATACTATTGACTGGCAGAACCAAAACTGATTATGCACAAATCTAAGTATTTAGACAGATTTCTCAGTGCTGCAGTGCACTGTATTCATTTAAGTGCTGAGTTCAGAGACTACTACATAATGAGATTGCCTTCAAAAAAGCATCAAATGCTTTCAGGTCTTGACAACATCAGTCAGGTTTTGGTCCCTCTGCTCCTGCTGGTGCTCCCCAGTCTCCTGGAAGCCTTCCATACTTGTTCCTTGTTTTGACCAAGTACCTGAAGCAGATTCATGCATCCGTAAAAGATCTAAGAGAACAAGGAAGGGAGGGAACATCTTGTGTCTCGTACAATAAAAACAACCAAGGTAAAAAAATAGATCTAATCTGCCAAGTAATGAGGTATGATTTTATGCACTTTTTTAACTTCATACTTTCCTTACATTAATAGCATACACAGCTCTGATATTTGCCACGTTCCTGACAAACACTACTGCCTTCCTCATCTGAGCTCTGTCCTACTTGTTATTTTCAGTCTTGTGGGGCCGAGGGAAAAAAGAAGGGAAAAAAAAAAGAGAGAAAAAGAATCATGACATGGCCTTCCAGTTTGTCCAGATGCTAATCAGGTAATGTTCTCCCTCTTTAAAACTAGCAAACAAGATTATTAAACAGTCAGAAGTCAAGATGCTCAAATGTCCCCATTCTGTGACTAAAGACAGGCAGAAGGAGCACACAGGCTTCTCCCCTTGCAGTGATCCACCAGCAGAGCAAGATCTCCTGCTGAGAGCAGCTGCTCCTCCCTTGCTGCAGCTTCTTCACCTACATTCTTCTGTCTTCCATTCAGCAAAAGGAACTTTCTTCCTCTCCAGCAGTTACATATAAACAGCTGCCCATATTTACACTTGTGAAAACAGCAGTAAGTGGAGTTCCATAACCAGTAAAGCCCAAAATAACAAAACAAAATCATGGCAAAAGGTTGATTACAGCAATCATTACCACAGGCAGACAGTTTCAGCAGTGAAACTTTCTATGAAGTGGCATGAAAATAGAGACTGATGATACATTTGTCAAACATTAATAAATCCCTTCCAACCTTCCCTCAAAACTGGCAAGCAAGGCAGCAAGCAAAAGACTCACACCCAATTTCCATCAACAGGCTCACACTTACAGTGGAAAAATCTTATAACAGCTGGAGACTGAAGTTGGTCAAGGCATAGGAAAGAGTGCAGCTACCTTCTGGTATGGCATAATATTCAAAATACATTTCAGTATGTTTAAAACACTGCCCTTAACTTTATTCTCCAAATGGATGAGCTGGCCTGTTAAACCTGTTACAGGGAACAATTAAGGGAGAATTCTAAAGCCATAGAAAATACAAAGAGCTAGAAATACAAATGCATGTATTTTGAAAATCACGAACCTGCAAGTAAATCCAAGGCTTACACTGCAATCCCATTTGCTGCACTACTTTCTGTCAGATACCAAAGCATAAACCATATTTCCCATTCATTTCCCATTCAAGAAGTTCTACTGCTTTCTTCCTTTCAGAACCATTATTCATTAAAAGAATAAAAACAAACACACACAAAAAAAAAAAGCCAAACCAAAACCACACAAAACCAAAATGCCCAGACTTCTCCACCTTCTGCCTACCTGTATCATGTCTATCCAGTTAAGAAATTTGTCCAGACACTCTAAAGCACATCTTCACTCTACCATCAGCTGGGGCTTTCTCTCCCCAAGTTCAGCTCCACCAGCTAAGCCCAGCCTCTTGTGGTCCCACCCTCTCAGCCAGTTTCCTCATCTGCACATTCCTTCATCTGCTCTAGCACCAGAGCTGCTTCTCTTGCAACCACAGAGAGATCTGATTGAAGGACGACATGTGAACAAAAACCTACCTTAATTAAACTGCAGCTTCAGTGGAACCACACCCTCTGCTCAAGCAATGGCAGCCACACTGAAACAGCCCTCAACCTGCAGCATCCACCTTGCAGGCATGTGGCTGATGACAGGGCATGAAAAACAGGTAGGAGTAACTGCTCTTAGATGATCCATTTGTGTTCTACCTTGTGAGATATCACTTGTTCCCTGTGCTCCATAGGATAGGAGACTGGAAACCTGGCAGTACTTGGCACCCCTCTTCTACAAAACACCCAAAAAAAAGAGTGCTGTGAGTTCCACCAGGCCTGTGGTTTGACCTTTTACATTTTAAAACAACTTACATTTAGCATTTAGTTTATTGTATTTTCACCAAGATGCTTTGCTCCACCAAAAGTGAAGTATGATGAAGTCATGAGCCCAAGAAAACCTCGCCACCTGTTTACAGACAACCTGTGCAGATTAGCAATCCAATTACTACTGCAGGTTAGACCTCCTTTGTGAGCCTGCAGCCATGGAAATGCACAGGAAGCACGAGAACAACAAAGAGGGGACAGAGCAAGCACTGACCAACAAAGTTATGTTCTGTGTTGCACATCTGAAAGAGAATGGGATCCAGTTCCAACTCAGTTTCAGCATGGCATCCCCACCATATTTCAGACTTTTTCACTTGTCTATTCAGAATAGTCAGAACAAAGTTTGGATTTCTCTGGAAGGGCAGAATTGAGGTTCCTTTGGAAACACAGAGCAGGGAGACAGGGAAGAATCACAGAATGGGTAACGTTGGAAGGGACTACTGGAGATTAACCAGCCCAACCTGCCCATTCAAGCAGGGTCTCCCCGAGCACATTACTCAGGAGTGTGTGCAGGATGAGAAAGGATCTCTGCAAGTGCCTAAAAAACATGGCTACTTCCCATATCCTGGGAATGGCACCACACTTCTAATGACTGCCTGTCTTGGGGTGACAAGACCAAGATACTGCCCTTAGTGCACTGTAATGCTCATACCTACAACATAAAGAAATACCAATGCTAGTTTTACTAAGTAAAACTTATAGTAAAAATATTCCTCTCTGTGGCCTTTTGTTTCTGACACAATTACTACCAAATGTTAAATGCCTTCTGAAAGGTGTTTCTTTCCACTCTATCTTCCAGATAGATCTCTAAAGATGAAAACATACAGGTTGCTACTTGTTAAATCCAGACAGGTAGCATGGAGCTCCAATCCTATATCCTCCACAAAACACCTTTACAACTCCTTAGTGCAGTGTATCTGTATTACATAATAGATTATTTTTTCCAGCATTGGCCATAAAGGCGGATTTAAAATCAAACTCATTTTAAAACAGGACCCTTCATTAGAATTCAAAGGGGAGGAGACAAAAGAAGAAAAAAGTGAAGAAACAAGGGTGGCATGCTAGCATTCTATACCATGCACTTAACCAAGCTGCTTCAGGAGCTAGTTTAAGCCATGAATCACTAAAAATAAGTGTATTATGAACTTAGACTGCTAGAGGAAAAATCACTACGTTTAGGAATTTTTTTTTTTTAATATGAGGCTATTTCCACGGAACATGTCATTTTACTGTCTTAGGAGGCAAACACCTACTGCACTAATAGTCTATTATCATTGCAACTCAAAGCTACATCTTTATATGCCAGTGGCAAGTTAAAAAAAAGCCTCAGGGAGGAAATCACCAAATCATTAAAATCAAATATGCTTTGAAGAATATTTGGGGTCTGCATTCAGGGGTGGGGAAAGATGTGCCTTTAATTATTTTGTAATTAAATTAACTGTGAGTTTTAAACTTCAGAGCATTAGAGACTGCTTTGATGTTTCACTTCACATATTAACCTTTTAGCACAATATAAACAGTCATGTTCCCCCATCCTGAGATAAGCTTCCCACCATGTGAACACATTCACATGAATTCAAAAGCAGCTGTCAGTGTAGACAAACCCACAAACTCTAGCCATAAAACAAAGCCTGTGATATAACTCTATTAATCACTCTTGCCTATGACTGGACAAACACAGAAGATCTTTAGAAAGATATTTCTAAATATCTAACTTCTGTTCTACTGGAATAACCTGTAAGTCATTTAAATCCTTCAAGATCTGTATTGAGGCACATCTTCCTCAGTCACAGGAACACGTGGAAAAACAGAACAACAGTCTGGATATTGGAATCCCCAACTGCTATGACCATCAAAGCAGAGATGTCCATTCTAAGAGCACCTAAAACTCTCCTTGCAAGTGGGATGACCCCTTCCAGGGGAGCACAGTAAGAGAAAAAAATTCATTCTTCCATAGGATTTAGCTCAGCAGGTGTAAGACTCCTCCCAAAAGCTCCCATGCCCACTGCTGCCAGTGGGGGACAGCAAAACAGCAACTGGAAAACCAAGGACACCCAACGGGAGTGAGCCAAACCAAGGGGGCGCTGCCAATAACTTTGCCAACTGAAAACACCCTTCACAAGTTCATCTCAGGCACAGGTGCACACAAAGCAGCTTTCTGGTGACAGAACACAGAATTCAACTCCCAGGAACCTCACTATGACTTGGTGATCATTAAGAAGTCAAACAAATTTGCATTACACAGCCTGCCATGTTTCAAACCAACTTATTTGATCTTCTGATAGCTGAACATTTCTTTAGAGTTTTAGAGACAGTTCCATTCTTATTCAGAATTTGAGAAAGGTATATATCAGGAATTACCTCTGTATTTTACAACAAACCTCCTATCATTGTATTAAGGCAATCACAAATGCCCTGTGGTTCAGCAAACCAAAGGAGAAACCCTGGTAAAACATGCCCTGCTAGCATCAGTGATGCTTTGTAAATCAGAGCCACTCTGATTTATAAACCATCACTGCTTCTCCACCTTGCCTAAATACTTGGCATTTATTTGGGACAATGTTGCACAGGCTGTGATCAGGTCTAAGGTACAAGAACTGTCTACACTGTGAAGGGCAGACAGTGGCTGGCTAATTGGCACCCAGCCTAATCCAGAATATAAAAACCTCACCACACTAAGCACAGGAACTGTCTGCTTCATTTTACACAACAACAATTCTGACCAGAGCAACAAAAAGCCAGAAACCCACAATCTTCTTAATGAAGTCCTGTTGCTCACAGGTCTGAGTTAGCAATAAGAACATTCTCCCAATTATTATACTCTTTGACAATACAGTCCTACTGAATATACACTTAAGAAAAAAGTTGTAATTTACAGCACAGAATTAAAAGTTTTATAGAAGACATTTTCTTTAACATACTTTAATTAAAACATGGTGGTTTTAGTTAAGCTGAATTTTATTTTTCTAACATTTTTAAAGCAGTAAAAATACCTCCTAGGCAAGCAAGGGATCAACAAAAGTTCAGAGTAATAGATCATATGGTCAGCTGAACACTAATACCATTTTTCAATTTCTGTGAAAACAAACTTGCTCCCATGAAGCCCGAATCAGACCCCAAAGCAATACTATGCAGTTAATATAGAGACTGTTTAGAGAAAGTATTTAGATTTATCAGCAATTCTTGTTATAATTGTTATAAGCAACAGCAGTGTGAGTCAGTCTCAGGCTTAAAAGGTGAAGGGAAAGTAATTAGCACCCAAAGAATAAAACAAGCTCTTGCTTGGCTAAGACCTTGAAGAAAAAATAAGGGGGAGCAGGGGGAGTGTAGGAAATTGTTCAGGAGCAATTTTTGACATAGTCATAGAGCTCAAAGAAAGGGAACTAGTCATATAAATTAATTCAACTTTATATTCAATGAGAACAGAAAAATGAAATTTAGAATAATGTGATTATCTGATTCAGAGGTTTATCTGACTGATGTCCAGAAGCTTTGCTGTCTCCTCTGACATTCGTATGCATGTGCTGTAGTAGTCTCTTACCACTAAAGTGACCAAAAGGTAATTAAAAGTAATTCAGTATTTTAAGAGTCACTTCTAAAATAACTAAAATATATTACCTAACTAATAAACTAAATTGTATTATCAAATACAACAAAAGAGATTTCAGTCTTTGACCTCTACAATAGCCCCACTCCATAAGACTATCTTAACCTGCTACTGTGAAAACATTTACTTAGATCCTGAGATCCCCTTACTCTAAATAATTTAGCTCCCTAAAAGCAGCTAAATTATTTTCATTATAGAAAGAATTGATTAAGGCTCCTGGCATTAGTTAACAACCTGTATCCTATATTCTTGGAAGGTGAAAAGGGCATTTCATAAATTCAACAAGTAAAGCGCCCCTTAATGTCCAGCTAAATATTCCCAATTCATCTTAAACTGACCTGCTAACTTATGCAAAAACTGCAAACTCTCCCTAATAATAGATTTTACACCAAAATTAACCCAAAGATTTGGATAAATTTCTAAATACAGAAAGTCACACTTTAGAATTACAAATTTATGTAGACAGTACAGTAGAAAAGTAACACTGTGCTAAGTTAAGCTCCATGAAAGCTGTGACTATGATGACCAGAATATTTCTTTAATGAAAGATCAAGTTCCCCTTAATAAAGCAGATTTCTCTTGCATAGATTACATGGGAGTCTGGTTACTGCTTGCATCAGATTGCCTGCGCCACTAATGTTCCCCTGACTCTGCTGTTCTTACCCTGCCAGCACTTGTATGTGGGTACCTAATGGAGCAACTGCCTCAAGCATGAATTTGTCCTTTAGCTGTGTATTTTTCCCCAGGACATAAGACATTGATCCTACGTGCAGAAATTTCAACAGGTAATTTTTCAGCCTGCACTTACAGCAGGGTAGATAGAATACTTTCTCTTCCTTCTTTGCAACAGAGCTCCTAAAAGACAACAGTAACAAATCAACTCCCCATCTCAAACAACATCCCCTCTCTTTTACCATGCCTCACATGTATGCAGGATAATTTACTCCAGTTTGCTCTCAGCAGTTGATAAGTGTTCATACTATCCTTCAAGAGATGGAGCAAGACTTGTACACAAAGATTCCTTCCTTCTCCTCGTCCTTTACTGTCAGATATAAAAGTTACACCTATTTCTAGCTTTCAGCTGCCAAGTCCATGCCACATGGAGAGTTAGGGATTTATTTTAGCAGTTTTCAGGAGCATCCCCTTATGGCAGCATTTACCCCTGGCTCTATCACAGCCATCACATGGGTCTAATCAAATGCATCAAAGTACTCCTGGTGATGGAAATGGGGAGCCTGTATGTATGACAGGATTAAAATGAACTTTCCTCCTGCTCATATTTCTGTTCCTTGGTTTTCAACACTTAGGCTCAACAATCTAGCCTGACAGATCCAGAAGCACTTCTGCAGAAACCCTTGCTGTCCACTGCTTTTCAAAGTTAAACACATGCATGGTACCAAAAATGGGGCTGAGCATTCTTTAAGTCACCAGTCTGGAAGGCTGGGGGATCAGTTCCTGCAGCTGGCTACAGCGTGTACCTGCTGTGCATTTTAGGCACAGCCTGGGTCACTTGCCACACATCAACTTTTCTACTACTTGCAAGCTAATCAGAGACACAAAAAAACGGGGTTGGGGTTTTTTTACACATTTTATCATAAATGGTAATATAAGATACCTGTCTATGCCTACATTACATAACTTTTCCACACATCAATAATGTAATAAAAAATTGTAATACAGTAGTTCAGATTGCATCTGTTTTAAAAATTTGCACTGACTCTTATGCTAATCTCAATAATACTGACTCTTGAACTTGCTCATTTAAAACATGAGGAGAAACAATGCAGACCAATTCTCCCATTATGCAATACATAACCACCAAATTCTTAATCTTTCAGGCAGTGCCAAAGAATATGCACACAATCACAAAGGGTCGTGCTGAAATCCCTAATGCAGTTGATGGAGTTTATATGGCTTTACCAGGTGCTTCTCATATGAACTATGAGAATATTTTACAATTAGATGAGCAGATCTGAACAAAAAGACTTCCACAATCTCAGCTTATGTATCTAAGTGAACACACCAAATCAAGTTCCCTTTGGACTGAACAGCAAGACAAGCAGGCTTTGATCTTAAGGCATCAAATTCTTCAGAAGAGAGGAACCCTCTAAGAGAAAAATAATGCTCTACATGAAACACCTGAACTCAACTCTTTCCAGTTTACAGGCTAGGATGTCCTAGGCACACCCGTACATAAGAAGTCACTGAGAGGAAGTCCTCTACAACAGAGGTTATTAGCCATCAATAAAGGTGTTAGACTACTTGCAAAGCATTAACAAATTTGTTCTATTACAAATTTTACTTCAAGGGGGACAAGTCAAAACGTGGGATTCCTGCTTCAGCAGAAATAAAATTAAATATTTGGCAAGCTATCCTGTTCAGTCAGAGGAGAACTTGATATTCAGTTTTTATTATTACAAATCAGGCTTTAGAGAGACTGTATTGATTGTGTATTGCAAACACAAGACACAAGGACTGTGCACTATGAGGAAAACTATAGCATGGTTGGACTGTGCATCCATGCACTTGACCACACCTTGGATCAGAGAGGAGACAGACCACAATACAAGCAGTTCTAATTATGGACAACAGGAATATTTATAACAGATTAGAGACAACTGCCTTTGTAATTTGCCCCTAGTATATTATTTTATGTAATTTATAAAAGAAACACACTTGCAAACAGCATTTTCCACAATTACTGAGTGGGTAAAGAGTGAGACAGAGAAGCTGGCAGCCTGCACACCAACTACTCCTACATACCCAAGGTCAAGGCTTGATACATCCTCAGAGGCAATGAACCACTGCTGCCTTTACTATTATTTTCAGCACAGCAGAGACTCCTCTGCGTACAGGAACACAAATTCCTCTCCAGCACACGCACAGATGAGTAACTAGAAAGCATTCTTAATTGCTACATAAATCACATGTGGCTACTTAGCATAGCCAAACACACGTCTGCATAGGAAGCACTCTCCTCAAAACTGTCTGCAGTACTTCACCAACCTCAGAGAACAGCAAGCACCCAACAGGAAAGCGGCAATTACTCAGCCCAAGTCAATTCATTCCTGTCTACAGAAACGTGCAGGCTTGGACACAGGCACCTGAACCCACACAAAAGCCTGACAATGCAGCAGTCAGGTAGGTGCTGCACTGAAACTAGGGGCATCACAGCATGCTGGGCTAGCTTCAGTCCCATCAGGGCACACCTCTACCATCTGTGGGACTGCTGGTTTTAAGACCTTTCCTGAATGTTGGTCTCCAAAGGCACAAATCCATATGTGTGTGTGGCAGATTTATACACATAAATCTGAATATTTTGTGTGTGCATACATATATATAACTAACATCTATTTTTTTTTTTAATGTGAGCATGCATCTGTAAGAGCCCTACTACTTCTCTACTACTTCTACCTAAGAATGAAGTGCAGGATATACTGAACAGCCTGGCCCAATGTGTTGCCTGCACACTGGCCTTATCTGCCTATCCATGAGGAGAGCTGAACAAGAGACCTGTCACTCCCATGTCTCTCTTCATGAAACTCACATTGCTTGTCTGGACTCACTAGTAGAGTGTCACAGGCAAAATGCTGCATTACATACCGAGCACTGAATCCAAAACTCTCTGTTAATCAGTTTATTTAGAATCACAGAATATTGACCCTACATAGGACACCCCAAGAATCACACCACGTGCCTGAGAGCATTGTCCAAATGTTTCTTGAACTCTGTCAGGCTGGTGCTGTGTGCTGGGGAGCCTGTTCCTGGGCCTGATCACCCTCTGGGTGAAGAACCTTTTACTGATACATAGCCTGAGCCTCCCCCTGACACACTTTCAGGCCATACCCTCGAGTTCTGTCACTGGTTACAAGAGTGGAGAGAGATCAGTACCTGCCCCTCCACTTCCCCTCACAAGAAAGTTGCAAAGGCAATAAAAGCTCTCCCCTTAGTCTCCTGTTCTCCAGGCTGAACAGGCCAAATGACCTCAGGCACTCCTCATACAGCTTCCCCTCAAGACCCTTCAACACCTTCATTGCCCCCCTTTGGACACTCCCCAATAGCTTAACATCTTCCTTACACTGTGTCCATTCCTCACAGTTTTGGGCAATATCTTCCTTACATTGCCCAAGACCACACATGGCACTCAAGGTGAGGCTGCCCCAGGGCAGAGCAGAGCGGGACAATCCCCTCCCTTGCCCAGTTGGTGATGCTGTGCCAGATGCATCCCAGGACACTCTTGGCCCTCCTGGCTGCCAGGGCACTGCTGACCCAGATTCAACTTGCCACTGACCAGGACCCCCAGGTCCCTTTCTGCAGCGCTGCCCTCCAGCCTCTCATTCCCCAGTCTGTCCATACATCCAGGGTTGCCCCATCCCAGGGGCAGAATATGTCACTTGCCCTTGTTAAACTTCATCCAGTTGGTGATTGCCCATCTCTCTAATTTATCAATGTCTCTCTGCCTTTGAGGGACTCAACAGCCCCTCTCAATTTAGTGTCATTAGCAAATTTATTTCATATTCCTTCTAGTCCTGCATCCAAGTCATTAATGAAGACGTGGACAAGCTCTGGGCTGAGGATGGAGCCCTGCAGAACTCCATGAGAGGCCAGCTGACAGTCTGTGATGATTCACTTTGACCCTTTGTGCCCAACCCATGAGCCAGCAGTGTTTGCAACTGTTAATTCAGCACTGGTGCCACTGACTGAAGAGACAAACTTCTGAAGAGACTACAGAAGAGACAAACTTTTGTATCATCAGTTTCTACTTCAGTTTTTCTTCATAATTTTGCTATTGCTGTAGCTAGATGTAAATCAGCGGGATCCTCTTCCAAAATGGTCATTCTGATATTATTCTTACACACTGATCTGCAGCTGAAATAACAGATAATGAAAAGGAGGTATCAAATTTTCTCATTAAGTAACTTTTTATTGGGGTTTTTTCCATCTCTTCAATGTATTAAAATGACCTTGAGCTCTGCTGCTCTGCAGAGCACTTTCCTGGATTCACCAGACTCTTCAGTTAAAAGAAAACTCCTTGTTGCCTGCATGTCTGTTCACATGTGTCTGAAGAAGCCTAAGTCTAAACATTTTGGACCATAAAGTTATAGGTGCCCAATACTTTCTGACTTCAGCAAAACTCCACAACTCTGCCCTTCTGCTTTGCACCTAAACCTTCACAATTATCCCAACTCAATTACATCACTGAGTTCACAAAATACCCACATAACTAAATGCTCTTCATCTAACTAATGTAAAGCCTAGCTACTATACCCTAAGACTCTGATAAGGGAATCAAAGCCTTTTTTTCTCCAACAAAAGGAAAAATAAATAATCAGTGTTTCTCTGGTGGTATTTAAATAAATGTCAATAAAAAAGTTAACAATGTTTGTGCTCCCGAAGTTTATAGATAAGTAACTGCCTGAGATGCACTTAATATAGTATTAATACAATAGACTTAAGAAAACAGTGGAAAGGTTAAGAGTTACTCATCTAGTCTGAATACTACCTGCTGTTGGTGCTGCACTTGTGACCCTTAAATTGCTGAATCTAACAGCACCCATCATGTTTTAGTGACTTGAACTCTGACTAGGACAGTATGTTAATCCACCTCTCCTAAATCTGTTTCTAAAATTATTGTATGTGCTAGGAGTTACTATTTCATATAGTTAAGTCCTCAAAATTTAAACCGATGATTTCAAGAACCAACTGTGGTGATAAACCAGTGTATGGCAATCAGCATCCTCTGCACAGAGCATAAACCTCATCTCACTTCCAGAGGCTGTCAGACACCAGCAGGGGACTCAGAGTTCACCACAAAATGGCCATCAAGCCCCTCCAAGTTACTGACACACCACATCAAATCCTCTGAGAGAAGAGTGAGGCAAAAACACACAATAAGGACTGCTAGTTTATCATCACAGTGATGTGGGCTTAAAATAGACACAATCCCTACCCTACTCATTCCTTCAGCCCTTAACTTTCAAGTATTTCTGTTGCGACAATGTTTATCCCATAATATTCGCTGACTGCCAAATGAATTAAAAAAAAAAAAAAGAACAAAATGTTACTGGATATTTTTAGTTGCCTTTTTTAAAACAAGTTTCACGACTACATGTCAAACACAAACTTAAACTTTTTGGCTCCAAAGCGAGCCTATAATTAGAAACCTCATTTTTTCTGGTAGTCAGGAGAGCCATTTTCCCTAGGGAATGTTACTAAAAGGAAACCCAGGAAGAGTCGCAACGGCCAAACAATGTAAAACATTAATAATGGACACTGGTAACACAGAGATGTCCTAACCAGGCTTGAGCAGCCACAAATTGCATTTTACTACTAGAAACTTTTGTTCCCAACTCAAATGGGTTTTTTTAATGATCTCTCTTCCTCTCAATTACATGCCTCAACTTAGTGAGCAAATTCACGTGGAAGAAACCTAAAAAAAGGTATCTGTGCCCAGAAGTTTGTCCTACTTCCTCCCATTTTCACCAGCTCACCCACTAAAAAAAAAATAAAAATTGCTACATCTTTCCCTTCGAACCTTCTTCTCCAACAGTGAAATGAGAGCTAGCTGATTACCTTGTCAGGACTAGCTAGGGATGAGACTGTCACCCTCTGCCTTTTGCTCTTGCCCTTTACACCTCCTCTGCTCTTACCTATCTGCTTTCCATTTCCAGCTTTTCTATTAATTTCCTTTCCCACCACCATTACCACAGCTGCAAATCCCACTGACGTGCAGAACAGACAGCCACAAAGCCAATGTCATGGCAGAGTGCACTGGGTGAGGGTGCAGGGGAAGGAACTTAGCGGGTCTGGAAGCCGTGAAGACCAAGACCAGTAAGGGGAAGAGAGAGGGAGAAATCAGACCCCAGAGAGGGAAGGACCAGTGTTGACAGGGAGGCAACGGGGACATTCTTGGGTGCAGAAGGAACACATGCATTTTTGGAAGCTGCCAACAGAAGAGATTGCATTTTTCTTGCAAAAACTTCTACAGAGCCCTGTATGAAATGGTAGAAAAACAGAGCACACAGGAGCATTTTGGGTTTTTACTCCAAAGAACAAAGCAGCATCCAAGTGTCAAACTTCCTATATCCAAGCCATTTTGCATGAGACATCAACCAGAAGTCTCTCGTATTTTGTGTGCACAGTATTCACAACTCAGATGCTGAACAGGACCTGCAGGAATGGCCCTCTTTTAGCTGGGATCCATGACCTTCATAGCACTGCCAGCTTCCCAAAGCAAGGTTTCCCAAAGTACAGTGATGTCCTGTCTCACAGATTCCTCACACAGAAGGGCAGAGAGAGAGCTTGACTACAGCCTCTTCTCATGTTTCAAACCCTTACAGTTACAGTGGAAGGGACCCTCAAACATAGAGCAGGCAGAACCAAGTACAGGGATGTCCTCAGGTTTTTGCAGTCATCCAGACAGAAAACGTGAGCTCAGCATGGCTTGGAACTAGCCACCTCCAGTGCTTGAAAGGCATTGGTCCACTGAGACCCCTGGGAAAGGAAACAATTGCAAGGATTTCCATCAACCCTGCTCAAAGTGGGATAATTCAGGGAACTGGCATGTGGAAGGAAAGTGCAGAAAACATACACAGGAAGATGCACATCCCTCCAGCATATGGTGGGGCTTGCAGCAGCAGGCATGACTGGTTTCAATTTTCCTGAAGGATGGGGGTGGGTGGGAGGAAACAGGGAGAGAAAGGGGTCAGTTTTCAAAAGTTTGCCAAACATCTTATTTTGGTATTTTCTCTACAGGGAATGGACCATTTCCAAAGGCTTGATCATACAGAAGCACTGGTCTGATCTTGCAAAAGCCTACATACATGGATAACTTTACCTCACCTGAGTAGTCAGACTGGCAGGACAAAAACATTTACAGTTCTGCCTTTTTCATTTATTAAATGATGACTCACTGCAAACATGAAACAGGACCACACTGAGTTCAATCTAGTCTCTGACACTCAAATTTTACAAGAGACACAGCTGATAAGAAACCTTAAATAAAGCTAAACTTTCAGGAGCAATAAGACAGCAAAAGGCAACCTGCATTTTTATTTCCACTGCCCTCAGCCTGAACCCTAGAACACCATACTGCCTATTATCTACTGCAAAGGTTTTATGCTGCAATTTTCTTTTAGAAGTGGTATAGAAATGGGAAGAGTTGCCTAAATCTTTAATCACTCTACAGATCCTAAGCAAAGACCAAAGGTACTATCACAGTTTTTACACCAGAACTGCAGTCAATTCATTAATCCTGTCTCATTAGCAGAATTTCATGTATTTAAGCCCATCCTTGCCCAATTACATGAAGACAAAAACTCACTACTTATGCAAGTGAATTTTGTTTTCTCTTTCTTCTCTTTGGAAATCCATACATAACAAGGCTAAACACTAGTACTGAGTTTTTCTCAGTTTTTCTGCAGGCACAGCTGCAAACCAAATGCTCTAAACCATTTTTTCCCTGCAAGAAAGGGGGCAGAGGGAGCTAAGACAGAAGGATAAATGTAACTGCCAGCACTTACAGGTCTTCTGCAAGAAGAGAAACACACACTGGAGAACTTAATATCTGTGTAGTTGGGAAAGACACAGAAACAATAACTATCAGCTCCACTCTTTTCTCTTTGCTCAAGGGGACATATTATGCATTTTTTAACTAAACCTCAAATACAAACCAAAAGTAACATCCTCATCCCTACAAAGAGGCTTATTATGACTGTTATTGCTGGAAGGGGAAACTCTTACTGGCCACATGACTGTTGAAATCTGCATTCAGCATTGTTTGGAGGGGGTTTCTTTCTTCTCTCTATAAATCATCAGCTGAGAGCAACTGGTAGTAACTTTATGACTAGAAATACTAGCTGAGTATTTCTGATGCTGCAGAGTCAGCAATACAAATGAATTTGTTCCAGCCTAGTAAATACATAGTTAAATATGTACCCTGCAACACCCACTGCAGTATTCTTTTGGAAAGCAATACTAGAGCAGAATAAAAAATTTAAGTTATGGGGAGGGGTTTTTTTGGGTTTTTTTTCCAGTCCCTCTTGCTAGGAATTATGCATTTGCACAACTTACTACTTATACAGCTAATATTTAGAAACACAACTCATACAATAGCATTAGAATGATGTGTATATTTTTAGGATCTGAATTAAGACATGGACCCTCTCCCATGTCATGATACAGTAACTACACTGAGGCAGACAGCAGATAAGTATTTATTCCCACAGTACTGTCACACCAGGATCCTCCCCTCTAACCCTCTAAGGGCCAGGTGGCAGCCAGTGCTGGCCAAATAGGTTACCAGATGAAGTTCAGGGACACTCCACAGTACTCAGCAGCTTCCAGAGAACACCTGAGGTTAGTGGAAGGCTGAAACTCAAAATGCATGAGACAAAAACAAACACTGAGGAGAGTGTCAAGAGAAGTACCCTGGAGAGTATCCAAGTGCCCAAGCTCAGGTGTAGAAAGAGGGTGTGCCCAGGCTCCCTGCCAGACTTTGCAAAGGAAATTGAAGTTCAAGAGAGCTCTTGCACTTCCTCAAACGGGAGCAGGAGTTTCCTAAGGGGCAGCTGGAGGGTTTCAGTTTAAGCAAATCACAACCTCAGAGAAACAGAAACCGATTGGCTTTCTGCAGCAGAATGCAGCCTACAGGAATGGCTGTGGGCAACAAATGATGGTTTTTGACAACTGCCACAGGTGGACCAGAGGGCAGCTGACGTGTCCAGGCTTTCAAAAGCAAGTTTATAACCAGGTTCCCACAGCACCAGTAATACCAACACTGAAATGTAGTGGGGAAAACTACTAAGAGTTTGTAGAAAGAAACAGACGCTGAACAGAAAGAAGGCACTGATGCTGGTGGGAGCCGATGAAGAAGTAGCATAAACAAAACAGGCTCGCTAGCCTACCGTTTCCAAAGACACCAGCCATCTCTACAATGAGATCCTGTGCTTCAGAAAGAGAGAAATGAGGGGGGATAGACTGCTTAGCTAAAAAAGTGTGACGTGTACCCTGTAAGGTTTAATGACTGCTCTGGGTCGGACAGGTCCTCCACTGAATTTCAACGCTGCCCACACAAGGGGTTGGTTCGGAGTTTTGCTTTGTATTTAATTAGCTCTTCACCTCAAAGCCCCACTTGCCTGAGCCTGAATGCTTAAACCAAGCCACTTAAACACTTCAGAGGGCCTTTCGCTGCCAACAAACCAGCTGAAGAGGCTGTCATTCACGTCGGAACGGGCTCCGAAAGAGCGAGGAGGCAGAGGCGGCAGCGGGGCCGACAGCGCGGTCACTCACCGCACAGACGGGGATTTCTGCTCACATCCCCGCCCGCAGGCAGTGGGGGTCCCTCAGCCCGGCTGCCGAGAGGGGCACGCCGGCAGGCCCCTCCAGCGACCCCCGGTGGCACGGGAGCCCCGCTGGAAGCCCGCCGAGGGAAGCCCTTCCCGGCCGCCTCCTCCCCGCTCCGTCCCGCCGCCCGGGCGGCTCCGCGGGTCCTTCCCCGTGGGGGAGGGGGCGGCGGACACGTGGAGGCCGAGCCGGCGGAGCCCAGCCCGAGGCAGCCCGGCCGGCGGGAGCCCGGCCGGCGGGAGCCCAGCCCGAGGCAGCCCGGCCGGCGGGAGCCCGGCCCGAGGCAGCCCGGCCGGCGGGAGCCCGGCCCGAGGCAGCCCGGCCGGCGGGAGCCCGGCCCGAGGCAGCCCGGCCGGCGGGAGCCCGGCCCGAGGCAGCCCGGCCGGAGGGAGCCCGGCCGGCGGGAGCCCGGCCCGAGGCAGCCCGGCCGGAGGGAGCCCGGCCGGCGGGAGCCTAGCCCGAGGCAGCCCGGCCGGCGGGAGCCCGGCCCGAGGCAGCCCGGCCGGCAGCAGCTGCCCCGCGCGGCGCAGCCTCCCCTCCTGCCCGGCGCACGGCACTCACTTGTGGGGCGGCGCGGCTCTTGCCCGGCGGCCTCCTGAAGAAGGAGGTGCGCGCGGTGAAGAAGAACTCCTCCGACTCTTCCTCCTCCAGGCTGCTGTACCCGCTGCTCATGCTGCTGGTCCAGGTCATCGGCGGCGGCGGGGGCTGCTGGTGCTGCTGGGGCCGGGCGGCGGAGAGCGCCGTCCCGGCCGCCGCATGGGGCCCCGCCGCTGCCGCTCCGCGCCCAGCCCGCGGGGTCCGGGGAGGAGGAGGAGGAGCCGCGGCTCCGGCGGCCCCGCTCCCTTCCTGCCGCGCGAGTTCCCGGGCAGCGGCGCCCCCGCCCGCCCGGGCAGCAGGTGAGGGCTGCGGGCGGCTCCTTCCTGGCCCCACGCCCCGCCGCGTCCTGACCCCCTCCCCGGCTTGGGCCGGCGCCTCCGCACCTCCATGCTCATTACAGCAGCGAGGCAGCTGAGAGGGGCCTTGCTGAAGTGAGAAGTTCCCAAATCTTTCCCTAATAATTACTCAGTTTCACTCTTCTATGCACCGTAAGCATAGTCATGTAAAAAACTACTGACGGCAAAGTACTGGGGGGAGCTTTTTCCCTACAGTTCTTCCAGCGATCCATGAATTCCGGCTGAGCAGTCACAGCCTCCAGCTCCGCAGCCGCCGCCGTGCCCGGCCGGGGCCGCCCCGCGCACCATCAGCAGCACACGGACTATTAAGTCAATGGAATTCATCGCCCCAGGATGTAACGAAGAGGGAGGCTTGTGAAGACTCACCAGGGATTAGATATGTGCGCAGATAGCAAGAATATCCAGATCTACAACTGAAAAACATATTTAAAGCACGAAAGTCCTGATAAGACGCAGGGGAAACATCAGACTCATCACTACTGGGGCAAATGACAGACAATGCCTGAAGGCCAGATCACTCCATAATTACCTGCCGGAGAGTCTCATGTCTGCCCTTAATTTATCTAGGGCTGGTCACTGTCACCGACAGGATACCGGGTTTAAGGTACGGCTTCCTAAAGCTGTGCAGCTGCCCGTAAGAGCAGATTTGCCTTTCCTGCACGCCCTTAGCCCGGTGTTCCTGCTGTGCCCTGTGCCACAGCGCTGGTCCCATGGGGGGAAGTGAGTCACTTCAGCCACTTGCTGCCGGAGCAAACCCTGAGACATGGGGGTCAGCAAGGCGATACCTTTCTGCAACAGCACAGCCTCAGATTAAACTTATTTGATGTTGCACGTTGACACATCAGTTCCCGTGGTCTCAGTACTCAGATACAGATGTAATCTGGGACACCATTAGCTAACATCTCCTTTCCCGCTTCCTGCTCCCCATTTCGTTGATCCCTCACACACTCCTCATTTGCTGTGTGTGGCTGCTCCTATCCCAAGGAAAATGGGTCTGTTTCTGCCAGTAAGTGCTCCTCCTGGACCAGGTATGCCTTATATATTGGTAAAGTCACCTCAAAACTGGCAAAACCACTCACACTGAGAGCCAAAACTGGTCAGTCAGTTGGGAGGTGTTAAATCCTTACTTTTCTGTAAACTCTGATTCTTCCAGATTTTCATATGGAGTTTGGCATCTGGCAGATAAGAAGGTATCATAGCTTTTAAAACCAAATAATTGAGTCTAACAGCATAGATGTAGATGTGTCAGCTCTTGAGCCTACTTGTTGGCACTGTAAAGCCCTGTGGTATGCAAGATAGCTTTAAGTTGAATGCCAAGTTACTTGAATGCGACTAAAATGTATTAAAATTCTCACTGTAGACAAACAATGTTTGTGTTACCTGGCTTGCTGAGCCCAGCCCCATGCCAAGAGGAAGTCACACCAGAGATCTGCTGGGCATGCCTCTCTGAACCTGTCCAAGACCCAGCAACTCCAGTTTACAAAACTTTTGGGGAAAACACCCATGTCTATGATCACAGTTAAGGTGAAGGATTATAAGTGGCTTAGGTGTGATTAAAAATGGCATTTTTATGGTATTTTTAAAGGTATTTTTTTAAAGGCATTTTTATGTATTATCTGCTGGCATACTTGATGGACTCACCAGGAACAAGGGGCGCTGTGTGTATAGCTTGTTTGCTTGGCTGCAGTCTCAAACCTGATAGTGTGTGGGTGGAACTTGAGGCTGGCAAAGAGGATCATTGAGACAATAAGCTGCTGCAACAGAGCTCAAGTTCATCTGTGCAAGATCAGTTGCAAGTCCTGGGCTCAAGTTTATATATTCCTAGCAGCAAGGCATGGCATTCACCTCATCTGTAAAGCATCGTTTATACTGGTAGCACCAAATTCACATTATCATTTTCTCTAGCTGCAACAAAAAACACTGAAGAAAACATGTCTAAGTTTTCTGTGATATATCTTCCAGTATGAGTTCAATCCTCCACTGTAGCTCAGTTTTTAAGACTACTAATTTTGACAAGAGATTTTAATTTTTTTTCAAACGTGGCACTGACCCAAACAATTCACATCAAGGTACCAACAGATGTCATGCCTTTCAGTGTTGATTTGTTCAGTGCTTGAAAGTAACATACCCAAAAAGAAGTATTTTTCAAGGGTGATATTACAGATCAATTGGTACCCTTGTGGATTTCACTGTCCCCTGGCTACTCTCTGCCCATATTTTTAAGGTTTCTATCCCCTGATGAGTACTCTTCCACATTCTCAAATTGACTTTTTAATCTTACCTAGGATTTTAATCTTACCTAAAATTGATTCAAGGCTCTTTGTTAGGTGCTGCACTGAAACATCTACACTACAACACTTGCACTACTTTTGGTTTATTCTGACAAGGCTCTTAAATAGTCAACAAAGAAAATGCAAACAGCACTTCATAATGAAAATTAAAATAGCCACGTGTCAGGATAGTAATAAGCTTTCTGAAAGCATACTTGTTCTTAGGGAGAATTATGGATTAATGATTTAGTAAAAAAATTAACTTAAAGGCCAAGGAATATGGCATAGGAATGGGATCTGAAACACAGAACATTATGAGGCTCTCCATCAGTCCTTCTGAGAAATAATGCCATCCCACAAGAAATTAAGCTGTCAATCAGTTATCATAGGATCATACAGGCAGTTGCAAGAAGAGAAGAGGGAGATGCTTTTGTGAGATGAATCATTATGTTCAAGTAGCAAGCAGTGCTACAAAGGCTCCCATGAAGAAAAAGAGAATGAACTTTTTTTAATTAAAGCTTGATGACTTAGATAGAATTTCATAGTATTTTTAGACTGTAGCCGGTTAAAAGTGGTGGCTCAAGTAACACAACCTAAAATAGCAATAGGCACTCTATTTCAAAGCAAGAATCTCATCAATAAAATATGAATAAAAAGCAATCACAGACAAAGATAACCTGTGTAACATGCACTGATTTGTTTTATAGGAGGAAAAACAATAATTTAAATGACTGTTCCTTTCTAGGATAAAATTCAGTTTTAAAGCACTTTGTGGTTTTGGAGAGTCAGCTGAGAGAAATGAAATATCAAGCATAGCTTCCAGAGAAGTGAAAGCTGACTTCCTAAATGGCAAAACAGCTGTGAATAGCTTTATGAATCGGGCAAGAATTAGGACTTTGAACTACCGTAACTGAAATAACCCTTAGAACCAGACATCAGTTTGCAGAGAGGTGGATTGCTTCACAATCCTGCAGCTTTATTGCTTTATTTGTATTAAAATATCACTTCATTGAAGTAATCAGAACACCTCAGGAAAGTATGGTTGAACAGGATTACACATGTTATTAGTTCAGTCAATTCATCTCCTGCTCTGAAGAATAACCAAGTACTTTACACCATCCCTAACAGTCCTTTAGCTAAACCAATCTTAAAACACAGTATGGTGCTGTACCACCTCCACTATAGGCCATCCTTTCCACTGTTTAAGTTATTTATTGAGTTAGAAAGCTTTTAGTAACATCTCATTTTGCATCCTTAACCCTGCCCATTTGTTTCTTAACAAAAGAAACAGAGGTAGAACAGTTCATTGCTGGCTTTTTAGAGAAAACTTTTGGAAAGTGAGGACTCTTTTTGTTCCTCCCATTCTTTGCTTCCCAGACTAAACAAAGGAACAACTGATAAAACATCCTATGGAGTTTACATTAACTCCATTACCAACTGCATGATGTTTACATGTTTCTGAAACATCCCCTCAGCCCTCTGACAGAGAAGCTGGGAGGACTCATTGAAATGGGAAAGCTGCAAAACATTGGCTTGGCCAGTAATTCTGCTTTAAGGCTCGGGACCAAGCTGGTCACTGCTGCACACAAGCCTTGGTCTTCTCTCCAGGCTTGTGCCAGACCACATCAAAAGGCATTGGGTCAAAGGAGCAGGAAAGGAAAAAGCAAGGTATGGCCTGGGTCGGAGGGTCCTGTGGCATTTAAGACTACATTTCTATTATAATTTAAAAAGTAATGTGGAGATCTCAAGACTAGAATTCCTCCTTTTCTATCTTGCCTTTTCAGTCTCCCTGGCTGAAATCGTGCAAGGGTGCTTGGACACTCTGGCAAGCAGGACCTGTGGTGGCCCCACAGCTGTGGGCAGCACCTGTGGGGTGGGAGCAGTGAAGGGAAGCAGGACATGAGCTGAGGGAAGGAAAGGTCATCACAAGGACTAAACTTCTTACACCCTCTAAGTGTGCTTTAGTATCCCTCCAGTTTCACCAGCGCTTTTCAGGAAGACTCTCATTAACAACCCTTGCAGTATTTTATTCTAGCTGCTATGAATTTGCCAGATGCCTCTAGCCCCTGGCTGTTTCAGGAACTCTTTTGGTCATTTCTGGGGTGCTGTGAGTCTCTCTCCCCTCTCATTTTCTGTCTTCATATGTCTTTGCAAACCCTGTTCCTGACCCCAGTAGTCTTATTGATGATTAGTCCCTATGGGACAGACTAAATCTTAGGATATGCTTAGGAGTGAAATCCAAAGAGGTTCCCACTAAAGAGCACATTGGATTTGGCTTCTGTGTAATACATTTAACTGGGAAATATAATTATTCCATTATGTTAGTTATTTAAATTATGCCCATATAACAAAAAACATGTCCTAAAAACAAGTTGCAGAGGAAGAAAGACAGCTTGTAACAGACTGTCCCTTTAAAATTGGAATAAATAATTAATCGTATGGGCTTAGTTTTTTCTACATTCCAGCTGAAAACAGTAGTAATTTCAAATGATCAAAGGAAAGCAATAAATTTGAAATACAACCAAAACTGACCATCTACTCAGGCCTGCAGTTTCCTTAAACCAGTAAACTTTCTATTTACTAATTTCTCCCATTTGTCTTGAATTAATGGCTCAGGTCTGTTTAGTACCACTGGCAGCAGTGACAATTATCCTTTGATTCATACCCCAGCAACTTTTAATTCAAACAAGGTCATTCCAGCCACACAGGCACATGAGTGCAGACTGAAAACGAAGCCAGGTAAACAGCCTCTCCCCATCCTGTGGTGAAGAAATGCCTTGGGGACAGGTACTTGTTATGGCAGTCCCAACCTCAGACAGCATTGTCAGCAATCCTCTTCTGGCTCTTCAAATTCTTGATTCTGCCCAAACCTTAAGCTCCTTTGGTGCAACTTTTCATCCAAAATCCTCAGAAAGAATGGGATATAGCTGGAAATGAAAAATAACCTGTGTAATCCCTTTCTTATATGTGTGCACATTGTCCCTCACCAGATCTCTGTTTTTCATCTACCATACTTGGACTGGTCAGGTGATAACAGAAATCAGAGTCAGTTCACCATTCCCATCCCAAGCTTTGTGCTCAGACCAGTCAGACCTACATTAGTTTGAAGGGGGAGAGAAAGTGAATGGAACAAGAAGATTTGTGCTTGTCTCCTTTCTTGTGATGCTACAAATATATGGCCACCTACCTAAATCCACAGTTTGACTGAAATCAATACAGCTATTCATAATTTCAAACATGCACATAGTTTGGAGGATTCTTTATCTTGTTGCTACCTAAAACTATAAAGATAAAATTGTACCTTTCTAACAGATTTGGAATTACCAACATCCTTGTGTTAGAGTCTGACAGCTTTCCACAATATTCTACACCTTTTTATCTCAAACAGATATGTCATCAATTCTGCTTAGCAAGATGACTCAGTGTTGGCCAGGACCAGGCTAAAAGTACACCCTTCCCCAAGGGACTATTTCTGCAGTTTGAAGACACTGACATGGAGTCCGGCCTCATCATGTGGTATCAGCACTCACCTTCCCACATCCTGCCCTGCCCCAAAACCCACTGGGACCAACTGAAAGACTCCCATTGCCATATCAGCCTTGATAAGGCTGAAAAAGCAGTCCTTCGCTGTACTGGTGTGCATTTTCCTATCAGTATTTTTGCATCCCAGTTAGGCAGAAGTGCGCTCCAAAACAGATAGGCATGTTAGTAATTTTCCTTTCTTCCTCTCCTTTTGATTATAGACTGCATTATTAAACAGGTACTTTCTTGTCAAAGATCCAAAAAAGTAGATTTTATAATACAAATTATGAAAAAATACTTCATATGTCTGAAATATGTTTAATCAGGAGGCTTGAGAGAGCTGTGCACATGTACTGAAGTGAGAATTGCCCTGCCCTGCCCTTCACTCTCATTTCCAAGGCTGGATCAGGGATATGTCAGTACTAGTAGGAATTCAAAGGTGAGAGCCATGTTCCATCTGGCAATCCATTCCCTGCAGCAATAGCCTTTTTAGCTTATGCTGTAGCCAGCCCCAACAATGTCAGACAAAGTCTGTCAGGACCCAGATGTAGCTCAGAAGCTCCAGCTCAAGAACCAGGTAAATAAACATCCCAACTCACACAGTCCCATTGATGTGAATAGTCAGACATGAGTATAAGCAAACGTTGGCATAAAGGAAGCTCAGAGGCTTGGGAGTGCTGTCATCCAATTCTCTGCAAGCATCCATTCCTTGCCAGGGTAACCAGTAGAGCTACTACACAAGAGAATATAATCTCAAGGAAATATTCTATAACAAAGTACAGAAAACAGACATTCTCCTACTTTAATTCAGTTCCTAATTGCTAACAGTGTATAAAAATACTCAGGGCAGTAAAATTAACTAGGACCTTCTGTTTTAAGTATGGAAACCACAACTGTGGAAGCTCAGCGTGCTTTGTGGATACCAGGAAAATGTGAGCCCTAATGTGCTGTAGCTGCAATCTGATTCCCAGCATCTGTCCTCAAACTGGTGAATTGGTGGGGGAAGGGGCCTTCTGGTCTGGGAATCACATCCCAATTGTCATTTCCTAGACAAAGAAGTAGAAATTGTCTTGTCATACTGTGCATGAGATGACATTTTGCTCTGCTTAATAAGTCTGACTGCAGTAGATCATGGAAATTCCCTAGAAGCTGCCTCCACAAGTTTAGGACTTCCTAGTGAATAATCTCAACAGCAGACTGTGAAGACAACTGTCCCAGAAAAACAGTGCTGCTTGACAGGACAACAGATCTGACAACTTGTTTGCTGAAATGGCTGTCTAATCCGTCCAGTCCCCCCTTAGCTGGAACAATCTGGAAAAAGTCTCCCTGAAGTGCAGTGCCCTGTGCCTGTGGAGCCAGCCCAGCCGGCTGAAGTGCTGGGGGCTGCAGCAGGGCAGCCCCACCTGCCTGCCCTGCCTGCCCGCTCCCTCCCCAGCTCGCCAGCCCGGCGGGCCATGGCGGAGCTGCCAGCTGCCAACGCAGGGCGACTGGGCTTTGGCCTCTGTCCTTCTGCAGTGCTGCCCAAGATCAACATTTTGCACATTTTCAGCAGGGTGTGACCACCTTTGAAAGTTCTGACCTGAATCAAGCTTTTTCTTAGCTTAATCTCACTAACTCCTTTGATATTTGGTCTGTGTCCCATTCACTGACCCAAGACCTCTCTGATTGCCGTCTTTGCTATCACGCTCTTCCTCCCTCACTGAGAAAGCACTGCTGCAAGGGGAGAAAAAAGTAAGACAGTCTGAAGAAGAGACAGGAGAGCAGGAAGAGGAAAAAGTCTGAAGTGAGAAATAGGCAAGTCAGCAAAGTAAAACCCAAATTAAAAGGCAATATTTTGGAATAGAACTAAGTTTTCCTCACCAGAATTCCATAAAATTCCAAAACAAATGTCTAAGGAGATTTCTGTGTGAAAAAAAGAGCACATGTTTAGGAAAGCTGAGATGTAAATTTCTAATTTTGAAGGAAGATTTAGAGAAAAAACATACTGAAAAATTAGAAATTAAAATAATGTTATTGGTTTCTCTGGGTCTGCATTGAAGGCACTTGAGACAGTAGTTCAAGTTCAGACTCAAGTGTTTATTGTTTCTTATCAGTAAAACAGTCTCACTATTGTGAGTTTGGCAGCTTTTCATTACCAAGGCACAAAATGGCCAACAATCTCTTGTAACAAGGTCTTTTAAGACTAAACCATGCAATTAAGAACTGACACCTAGATTATTTTCCCTTTTAACCCAATAACTGGTTAAGAGCCCACAATGCAGACTTTTCTGCCCAAATACAAAATGCCACCCAAACCCATGAAGAAGAAGGAAGAAGAAGCATGAAGAAGAAACCCAGGATGACACCCTCTGCCCTCCATCTTGCTTCCATCCACAATATACTAAAAATCCCAAACCCTGAATTTCTCACCAAGTGATACACCTACACTGTTCTCTGTAATCCATTTCAAACTTTTGTGGATTCCAGTCTGTCTTGAAGTCTAGGAAACTTTCTCCATGAATGAGGGTCAAAGTCAGTGCCCCCCTGGGGGGCAGACAGAGAAATATTCCCGGTGCTCTGGGTTTCCACATAATTTAAAAAGTAATCTATGTGAAAAGGCAGCTAAGGAAAGCATGCGTATCAGGGCTGAGAAGATACTGGAGAACTAGGAAAGAGAAAACAAAAGGAAAATATGATGCTTCTAATTTTCTTTCAAAATTATGGAATGATGTGCACACAGCATCACAAATCCTCAGTTTAGGAGATTTAACATATGGAGGGAAGAGAAAGGCAGGAAGTGGATGCTCTACATCAATGAGAAGCCCAGCAGAGCTGCAGATCACACGGGGCTGTAGCCTTGCCAGAGGCATCCTAGCTCAGTATGGCTTTTGCTCTCCTCTGCCTACATTTTATCAATCAGACAGCACTTTGGGGGGAAAAGGGGTGACCAGAGGGGAAAAAAACAATATATGCACTTAAATGCAGTAGGAGAACCATTCCCACCCCGAGGGAAAGAAGCCATTTATGCCCCCACAGAGTGCCACATCTCGCCCTGCAGTGGGTGAGGAGGTCAGAGCCTGAGCCCCGGGCTGATGCAGGGAAGCTGACATTACTTTTTTCATCTGTTTCATTAACAAAACCCCCGTGATGTTATAAAAAATAAGCACAAAGGGGATCTATTTGGGTCTCAAAGGCATGTACTTGTAAGGTGGGAAATGCCTCTTTCATGACTGACTGCCTCAAGCTTAACATATTCCTGCAAACCCTTCATGCAGGGCATGACCAAGACCCTCATTACTTCTCTAGCCTGCAGCAGAGGTCATACATGGGTCAGTACTCAGGTCACAGAGGAAACTATAAATCTAGCAATTTATATCTTTTGTCTATTTGCTATAGGTAGTATTTTATATATAACATGTACATGACCTACAATTTAGAGGACTTGAACCAACACTCCCAAATTATTCCCTTTCCCAGCTCAGCCCCAGGGTCTGGTGTTCTGAAAATCTTATTTCACATGTTAGTTCATTTGTGAGCCCTCTTTACAGCAAATCAATACATTTCCTTCAAAACAAACCCCAGAGGTTCTTCCAAGGGTAGTCAGCAACAGAAATCACATCATCATGGCAGTGTGGAGCCCCCCAGTCTTTTCCTGCATTTCACCATTCTCTTACACTATCCCAACCAGTGTCACTCACTCAGCACCCCCCTCCCCCATATTTTCCAGGCACTTTGAACAGATAAAACATGCATGCCATACCTGGAATCCACACATACAGGCATGCAGGATGCAGCCTGCTCTGAGAAATGTGGGCGTGAGGTGCTTTATGGGACCTGGCCAGATGCCAGAGGTCACTCCCTAGGATGGAAGCCTTTGCCCACTGAGACAAATAACCATGGCTGGCTCAGGAGCCATGCTGCAACTACTCATTACTTTTCAGACTTAACTTTAAAAGAAAAATATTTAATTATTTTAATTTTACAGTCTTATGTTTACATGGTTTATGTTTACATTGTCTAGAATGTTAATCTAAATGAATGTTTTCTAAAAATGAGTGTCTACAACTTTTTTCCAGGGAAAAAATCCTATTCCTACAAAATAAATTAATTTTCTTATTTTACTGAGTTTGCATGGTTACTCTTTTCTGTGATCTGAAGAGGGAGGATCTGAGGTTTTAGTGCTGTTGTCATCTGTATGGACATAAATGGTGGAGGAATGTGTTAAAAAGAGGTTTTATAGTGCAGAGATTTGAATATGAAACTTTGCCAGTTGTGGGACACAGCAAATTGTACAGCAATCCTACAGAAGTACCATCTCTGGTATTTTCCCACCACAGCAACATCCAAATTCTAATGCCATGGCTGTAGATTGATTTTTTATGGCTTTAAAGAGTGTAAACTCTGAACTTCTGGAAACTAAAGTAGTTGTAAATTAAATACAATTTTTATAAAGTCATGTGTAATTGCTATCCAAGGCTTTGAGTTCAGACACAGCCCAGGCTCAGTGCACTCAGGTGCTGCTCTTACAGAAGGCAGGGGTTTCAGTTTAGCACATGCAGAGGGTTCTTACACAGGAGCAGGCTGGATTCAAGTGCTGCCTCTCCAGCATGACCTGTGCTCTTGGTACATCCAAAGAGGAGGCTGGGGGAAGGGAAGCAGAGGAGCAGAGCAGATGTGTCTAACTCAGGCTGTTTTGCAAGCTATGGCTCCAGCATTTGGTACCAAGCATATGCTATATTTTCTACTTGAAAGCTGGCTGCCACTTCAAATGAAAATGGTTTTGTATGTGCTGCACCATAAAATTACACAGACACACAGACACAGAGGGCCACTCTAACTAGCTGTTTACCTCTGTGCTTCTACCACAGCACATAAGTTATAATCGGAGGAAGGAAACTCCTAGGAGATGTGAAGGCTTTAATTGTTCCAGCGTGCAGATGGTTTGCATTACAGCGAATCCACACAGCACAAGGTCACTTCATAGTTCAGTAATACTGTTTCAGCAAGTGAATTTAGTTTGTTTACACCTCTTCTGGGAAAGTTTTAACTGCTATGTAACTTATTTTATAGATATTTCTAGACTTTAGAAACACTGCAACAGGTGAAACTGGAAGAGCATAGGTTGCCACAGCCATCTCCCTCATGTCTGATGCTTAGCAATTTTTAGAGCAGCTAAATATAGCTTTTTTCCTACAACATTTGAACAACATGTTTCATCACGTTCTCTTTTCTGTCACTGACATAGAAATGCTCTGTTCCAGGCTCACAAAGACATCTCCCACAACTCCAATTTCCTTCGCTGTATTGAGATGTGCCACACAACCTGTGCACCTAGAGATTGACACGAGTAGTTACTCCTACCCTTAACTATCAGTCTGAGCTGCCCCTCTCAGGGAAGTTTATGCTCCTTCTGCACAGGCAGCTCAGCTGTTCCTGAGGCAGCTGCTGAACCACCTCAGTTTAGGGCTTAGATGGTTAGGATAAATTGGAACCAATTTTTTTTCCTTTTTTTTTTTTTTCCTTAATAGCACCAGGCTGAAATCTCCCACAACAGAACAGCTGCCTCATCAGCTGAGCCACCCCTCCAGGCAAAACTGAGCTTTCCAAGAGGAAAACAAGCTGGGTACTGGGGCAGCAGGGGACTACCACAGCAATACTGAGGTAAGATGTCACTGGTCAGAGCTCAGAAAGCTCCATGTAGGAGAGGAGCACAAAGTACACTGGGGACAAAGCACCAGACTGCATAAGCCACAAGCACTTCCTTTGATGCTATTTACCAACTGGATCCCAGATCTGTCTGGCTAGCTGCCATTACAAAGGCATTGCCACCAATGCCAACTGTGAAAAAAACTGCATCTGGCATGAACAGTGCATGGCTTTTGTTTTAAAAAGGACTTTCTTTGTTCCTCACACCTTGTCCTTGAGTTCTGCTGGTCACTGCTTATTCTCAGCAGCCATACACTGTCTCCATCATTCAGGCTCTACCTCTTGTCCCACAGGAGCAGTGCCAGACCCCCCATCATCATGGGCAGCACCACATCTCCACACCTGCACTCAGTGTTGGGAGTGCCAGACCTGGAGAGCAAACTGCAGCAACACATGGCCAAAGAGAAGTTATGTTCCTGTAGCTCAACAGATGTACAGATCTATGTCCATATGTGCAGGTAACTTAACACTGTGGGTGCTCCTCCCCTCCTCTGACATGTGAGCACATTAGCAGAGTCACAGGATAATGGAAAGATGGGTTGGACCTCAAAGACAGTCAGTGCTAAGTGAACCTACAGTCTTACATGCAGACCTCAAAACGTGTCAGAAAGATCACTTATGATAGCAGCAGAACAATGTTAAAGAGCTCATGCTCTGTGCTGTATGCATTAGGGTATCTACCTTCATTTTCTTTGGGTCTGAAAGTCTTTATAAAAACCCTTTGTTTCAAAGACCTGTTTTTAAATTAACTTACAAAAATTCTGCAAAACCTTTAAAAATATTTTTGTGGCAGAGGTGTGAGGATTTGAAACACAGAGGCACACCAACACTGCAAGCCATACCTAAGAATTTCACATCTGTCTCCTGGAAGCAATCTCCTGCCACAACCCCACCACGCTGCACAGTGGTCCTCGGTGTGGCCTTAACATCTGCTTCAGCATCTGCTCTGTCAGAGGAGCTGCCCCTGTGTGCTTGGCTGCTTTCACAGGCTCCTGCTGTTGCTCAGGGGGGCTGGCAGCGCTCTGCAGCCGCAGATACCCTTACAAGGCAAGGCTGCAATCGCCCCCTCCAAGGTGGGGCTCCGGCAGCCACAGCCGCCACTGCACATCCCTGATCCAGCTTCCCTGGGGCCATTGAAAATAACTTTGGGAGGCAAAAGGCAGCTCAAGCTTTAGGTCTAATTCTTCATGTAGATGATAAGCTGAGGTGCACTTACAGGACAGTGAATAGAGTTTGTCTAGCTCCTAACTTGGACAAGAGACTGCAAGCGTCTGGGCCAGAAAGTGTGCAGCTGCCAAAATTAAGCAGGCAGCTGGAATCAGAGCAAACTGCCTCTAGCAGCCCTGCCAACAGATTCTGCAGGTCAGCTATTGAAATTATTTGCACATCAGCATATTTCAAATTTTGAATGCAGCCTTTTGTGAAAGATCACAGTGAGAGCATTTGTAAAGAAGGGGTTGATCTCGGACAAAAACAATTTCCTAAAGAATCCATTTCCTTAACATCAAAAAGGTGGAAGGTTTTCCTAAAACTGGCACCAAGAGCATATCTGTGACATGGAGATAATTACTGGAAGTAACCAGTGAGACTGCCAAATCTGACTACAGCAGAACTGCCAGATTTTTTTCCTTCTTAACTGATGCCAAAACACACAGGTGACTTATAAGAAACAAAACTGTGGAGAAGAGTGTAAAATAAGACTACTCTTACACGCAGCGCTTTAGCACAGTCTAGAGGACTTGTCTATGAAATGCTGCCACCGTTGGACTGTGGCCAACTCATCTTATAATTCAGATAGCCTGAGGGTGGGTGGGATGGAGGCACACATACTTCCCTCAAATCAGAGGCCCCATGGCTCGGGGACATGTACTGACTCCCCATCAGGCAACCTCAGTCCAAAGAAGGCTCAAAAGTGCAAGTTAAGGATACTTTAAAGAAAAAAAGAAAATGGATATTTACAAAATGTTAGTGAAACTGGATCTGTTGCAGCAAAATTCTGCTTTTACTGACTTCTACTTTACTCTTACTGACTCTGCTAGATGCTACATCTCCTTTTACACTGTCTAACCTAATCCCATGATTCTCAAGAATCCCCAAGAGTGAGGCTGCTCCGGGAGGCCTAGACAGCTTGATGGGATACAGAAGGATACAAGAATACAAAATCCAGATGGCTCATGTCAGCCCCTCTTGTCCCTTTTCTGTCTCTCTTTCCCTGGCAGGAGTCCTCTCTCTGGCCCCACGTGGGGCATGTACACATCTGACAGGCTGCTCCTGCCTGGGTGGAAGGACCTGGCAGCAGCCTGGGATGTGGTTGAGGCAGGGCAAGCTGTGGGAGCTGTGCAGCCCAGCACAGCCTGGCAAGTTCCTGCTGGGAGATGGAGCATGGGATCTCAGAAAGATGGTTCAGCCAAAGGAGAGGGCTCCTGACCTACCCACAAAGGGTCATGCTAAGGACACTTCTCAGACAGACAGCAGCCACCAAACGACAACTGAAAGTGTGGATCCTAGGTATTTTCAAAACACTTTTTTCTTCTTCATTCACTCCAATATATTGTTCCTGTCTTTATTTATATCTGCTGATTGTGGGGAAAATAATATGAAGAACTCATCAAAATCATAGTTCATAAATGCAAGTGCCAGAGATTTTATTCCTTCCACTCCCTCATACTGAGTTAACTCTAAATTTACCTTCATCTGTAATCCTCAGCTTTAAGAAATCAACCTTGCTTTCTTTCTCCAAATGATGGATTCTTTAACAAATTCAGGGATATTCACAGAAGTTGCAGGTAAAGCGTAAAGAAGAAACAATCAAGTTCTCAGAACTCATAACTCTGTGCCACCTAGTGCATTCATTCACCCATAACATTTTGCAAGAAAGAGTTCACCCTCATTGTAGTAATAGGTAAGGAACACTACTCACAACCATTTCTAAAATCAGCTTCTACTTCTGACTGCCCAGACTGAGACATATTTTGAGGTAAAAAAAAAATAGCAGGTTTGCATGACATGGGCAACTCCCTCCTCCCAGAGCAATGAAAAAAAGAAAAGCAGATGCAAAAGACTAAAAATTAAATCAGCACATCTGAAAACTAAGTCCAAACTTTCTTGCTGAAGGCCATAACTAATCAGTCACTAGTAGAGCAAGGACTGCAAATCTGGCTTCCTTGGTCCCTGTTTCATGCTCTAATTCCCGCCTCCAACAAACTGCTTTATAATAATCATAAGACCTTACTGATTAGTCATATATGCAGATAAGGAAATCTCTCTTCAAGGTTACTGTAAAGGGAAATGTTACTCAGGATGGCAAAAGGAAGGTCAAAGGAAGAGAACAATGCAAATGGAAAACAGAAAAATACTGGAAAGCAATGTTCCTTTAAACCAAAGTTCAGGAGCACTGGGAAATATAAAAGTAATGTTCAGCCTTGTGATACACTGGTCTTCCTTCCCCAGGGAATAATGCTGCAGAATTTTCTGATAAGAAATTGTGGTAGAAAAGCCTAGTGAAATTAAGACAAAGTAATTTTTATCCTGAGTCAACCAAGTGAGGTCAGCCCCAGGCAGGATGCATGGTATTGACTTCATCCTGCTGCCCCATGGAAAGCATCACCACTGCTTTGTTCTCACCTAGGACTGTAGAGCAAAATAATCAATGATAGTATGTATCTTCCTGTCTGTCAGAAAAGACAAAGCCTTAAAAGGGATTTACCATGGCTACAGTACACACTTGCAAGCATCAGCAGAGAAAAAGATGGAGAAGTATAAGGTATGATTTAGGCAAATCAAGTAATCATATCCAGTTATCCATCTTACTGCAACATATCAGCAGGCAAAATATCTGAAACAGGCATGTGCAGCTTTCCATGGGTTCACAAGTCTAACTGAAATACATGTGTCTGAAGATCTCTTGGGATCCCATGATGAAAGTTTTCTTCTCAAATGTAAAGGGGAGGTAATTTTTCCATTTTCTCTAGGGGTTATCCAAATAGGGCAGGCATGCAGAGACCAGCCAGGTTTATTTTCTCAGGAACTGTCCAGTGTCCAAGCATCAAGGCTCCAGCATCATCTGAGCCAGGAGTGATCCAAAATTCATCCATAGGAGGGGCCTCTTGATTAGGAATCAAGGCATAAGTCATAAGTAACATGAAGGTCACAGATGAAAGGTGATCAGGATGCAAAACTACTGTTGGATCAAAAATCCCATTTGGGACATCAAAACCATAATGTAAGGTGTGTATCTTGAAAGAAGTGGTAAAGGAACTTTATCTAATTTTTTGAAAGGTTTGTTATATGTGGAGATTCTCAGTTCAGTCGAAGAAAAAACAGAGATAGTTTCTCCCAGGCTGAGCCTGGGAATCTTAGAGGAAAGAATGAAAACAATCATTATCTCTCTTTCTGTAACCATTGTTTATAGTTATGGTTCTTCACAGTGTGCTATTCATAGTCACCAATAGTGTGAGATGTTTCTACTTTGAGACCAATCAAGTATCACCTTAGCAAGTCACATTATAAAAGACTCACTACTTTCATTAAAGTTAGCCTTTTGATCTACCTGAAGACTGGAGTCTTTCTTTCTGCATCAGTTACATCATTTGTGAAATAAACATTCAGAAAAAAACCAACCAAACAAACAAAAAACAAACCAACAAAGCAACCCAACAAAAAACCAATGACAACTGATTATCAGCGTATTATTTGTAGAAGAAACCAGATCTGAAAAGCTTGTAGGAGTATATCTTTTGTATCTGTGCCTCTGTATTCCCAAGAAACTGTACAACATCCTTTTCTATCCAGGCAGCATTTTCCACTTGGCAGTAAAGTATGATAAGGTCTTAGGAGCAGGGGTGCTGAATCCCCAGTGGACCTATGCTGCAGGAATGCAGGCTTACCATAGCTGAAATAAAAAGGGAGGGAACATGACAAACTAGCTATTGCTTGAGATCTCCTGCAAGTGCTAAGAGAAGCCAGCCTGTTTTGATCAGAGGCAACCAGCTACTTCATGCTTTGGGCAGGAACTCTCCAGAAGTTTAACTAGCAGGACTTCATTGTCGTGCATTTAAATGGCATGCAACTGGTGACAGCTTCCCCTTTCCCAGTAAGGATATTGAAGCTTTAGCACTACAGCACTGAATTTTTACACACCTAGGCACACTATTTGCAGAGTAAATGGAAAGGCTTAAGCTCCTATCCCCAATTCCTGTGGAGCACACTGATATAAGGCAACATATACAAGAATGGAGTTTCACTGTAGAATGAGATCCCTTGGAGCAGGGGAACACAGAGTGCAGCACACGCACATAGCTGGGGAGAAACTGAGCTCCTGAGAACAAGTGGGCTCTTCTGCACTGAGGAAGGGTCTGGAGGGCAGCTTTTAGGCAGTGCCACTAGTTAGAGGAAGCCATGACTCAGTATGAAAAAATGCTACCTGCTGTCATTTGATTCCTGCACTCTGTGAAACAAGACTTTTCATTTCTGTAAGAAAAACAAACAGAACAACATAGGGCTCTGTTGTCTACCTGATTTCCTAACAGCTGTCTTTGTTACTGTTGGTTGGCATGCTACTTGGATCAAAGACTGGGAACAAATATTTTCCTATCTTCACCCAGCAATGTTATCATTAAAAATAATCAGAAACCACTCCCCACCTTCCTTCCCCACCAGGGAAGGTTTTGCATCATGCCCTTCCTGCACGGAGTCAGAAGGCAGCAGCAATCTCTTCTGTGTATATTTCCAACAGCTGCTAATGCCATATGTCAAACAAAAAGGCTGAAACTCTATTAAAAAAAAAAAAAAAAAAAAAAAAAAAGCAGGTAATGTGAAGCTGGAAGAGTATTTGAGAGCATGGGATATGAGTTTCCCAACAGTTCTGACTTTCTTTTCTAATCAGTTCTCACTGCCATCTCATTATTTGCTCAGGGCAGGTCTATGTGGGATGAATTAAGCAGTCTGCATCATATCAGAAGCCCAGCTACCTTCCTGAATATTCAAATGCAAAATAAAATCAGCCTCTTGAGTAAGTGCACTAGAAAGTGTCTGATATTAAATATCTCTTCAGGCCCTTGTTATACTTGACAAGCAGTCACTCCTTTACCCCTGTGGATTAATAGGTTAGGACAAACCTGACATGGCTGCTGGTAATTCTATTTAGAGTGAGGTGTTTAATGGATATGAAAAACATAATCAGGCCATGAAGGGTGGAATGAAAGCCACTGTCACTCTGTTTGCCAGCCTGTCTCTAACTGAAAGGCAAAGTTCAGTACTCCATCTGTCACCTACAGCATATGGACTTCTGAGAAAAATCAGTGTTAGGACTTGACTGAGACACAGATTTGCAGGGCCCAGCATTTACACCCCATTTAACAATTTCCCCACCAGTGCTCATTTTCTTCACATGTGTTGAGAGTTCAGTAAGGCACTCAGGACACTATCATCATGGTCAGTGACCTATCACCCAGCAACTGTGCAGCTTCCACATACCATCTAACCTACAACATAAACCAGCAAAAGACACATCTTCAAGTACACAAGTTTAGATGCCACATCCATTTGCCTTCACATGCCACATCAAAACCTACTGTCCTCGTAGCTGCTGTCCTGCTCTGCATGTTGAAAAATCTACCTTGAAGGTAAGACAGAAATGATCTCTGATCCCTCTGCTGCAAACAGTCACAAGCCCAGCCATCAGGCTCCACACAGAACTTAACATTTTAGAGGATCAGTTCTCTTTGAACTTCTTCTGCAATATGATTAAGCAGTGCTATTTGAGTACTGGAGAACGACCTGGAACATACAGGACCTGCAAGACTGCATTACCTGTATTAAATTAGCAATGTTATCATCTCTGCTCTGGTGAGCCTGCTGAGATACTGGGAAGATATTAATAACTAAATTAGGAAGAAAACTGGCACAATAAAAAATACATTACATATTTTACATCCTACACCTGGCGCAACTCTGACAGCAGTGGAAAGGATTGTTAAAAAATATGTATATTAGAAATAAATAGTGGAAAAAGAACACTGATCTTACAATGACAGCTGACAAAATGGCAGGTTGAGGCTGGCTACATTCTAGGGAAATGTATTTTCTAGGAAGACAATACAAACCTCTTGAATATGAAAATATCTAATTGTACAAAAAATCAAATGCGCATTTTAAATGTTCCCCTTGTCAAATAGGAGCATTTTCCTCTAATTTGAAGCCTTGTCTGCTTCTTCAATGGAATTAGAAAATCAGAGCTGTTTGCAATTGATCTGGTTGCTAAACAACTGATAATTGACCTTCTCTAGGTTTCAGTAATGTGTGCTTAAAGCAGTGAGCTTGTTACCTTTCTGTTTCAAAGGTTGGGCCTGAATATGAAGCAAGTACTTAAAATGGAAAGAAACCCCCAACAAGCCCAACTTAAGTTAAAAAAGGTTAAAGACAGATTTACTGATAAAAATGTGTGTTTTAAAAAAAAGGTTAAAAAGCATGAAGGTGTACAAACACAATTCGGATTGCTTCTGTGGGCTGAAAATTTCCACCAGAAAGCTGAAATTTATTCTGTTAAAAATATCAATTCTAGTATTAACTCTGTTTGGTGGTATGATTAAAGTCCTCTCACCACATTCCACATCCAGTCTGTGCTTACTGGGCTTTGAGGTCTACTCAGAGTTCTAAAATCCTCTCCTTATTTCAACGTGTCTTTTTATTTCTCCTGCTTGCAATATTCAACTACTGCCTCAGTCCCTATCGACCCAAGTGTTTGTTCAGTGTGCTCAAGAAAACCCAACAGACTATTCCATGATGCTTGTACCAGAGAATACTGAAGAAGCCCAAATATCTGATAGAGTAAATTCAACTCTATAAAATGTTACAATTAATTTATGGTTTAAAGGCCTTAAGTCAGCACTGTGCAAAGCTCATTTTAATAATATTCCTTTGAGGGAGGGTTGCAAAGGGTAGTGTCCCAGGAACTGCTGTGGAAACTCTCAAATTATTTTTTGAAAGCTTGGAACTAATTTCTAGTTTATATAATTGATCAAGCCTTTTATTCTTGCCAAATATATTTCCCTAATAGTAACCTGAACAATATACACAATTAGAACTGAAACCAGCTTCAGTTTTGGTTTCAAAGCTTTCACAGTTACTGTCAAAATTTAAAATTTGCCTCGTTTTTCCTGCCAAAACAAACATAATTCACTTTTCTTCTTGTCCTTTCAACTACTACCAAGCATAACCAGGTTTAACATAGATTTGAAATATGTGAGCCATAAGCCCCATGCCCGTTGTACAGAGTACACACCATTACCAAGAGTTAGTAGAGGAAAGCAATCAATAGCTCAAAGGTAGCTTTTATTATTAATCAAGAACTGCACACACCTACATCTGCTCTGTCTTGTCAGTTTTTTTCTCCATGGGTTATTTTTGAAGAAATGTGCAACTACCATATTTTTTAAGGGAAGGAACTGAAACCACTTTCAGTTTGAGGTACATTTAGGTGACAACTTCAGCGCCCTTCCATGTCCAGAAGTTTCTGTATTAGCACTGTGAGATCCTCTCATTCTTCTCTGTAGCATTCATGCAGTTTGAAGCAATCTGGGGGTATCGTTATCCAAGTCATTTGCAACACCCTGTATCTCTTTCTATACTTTATCAAGTGCCTCAGGTCTTGTACAAACTTCAATTCTGAATGCCCTCTGTCTTTGAGAAAATTTGAGTGTAGTGAGACCTCTTTGGGAAGGCTTGTCAGCTTGAAGAAAAGAAATTCTATCTGTGATTATGCATAAAAAATTGTCACTTTTTGGTTCATCTAGGATGACAGAAAAACAGGAAAAAATGAAAATCCACATAATGGCTTTGATACTTCTTAGACTTTTGAGAAGGCCTTGGCATGTCAGTCAGAGCTGGGGTGCCTGTAACTGGCAATGTGGTAGCACAAGGAGGATTGCTGGAAAGGAGCTTTATTCATCCCAGTCTGCTTGTTTGTGGAAGAAATTGGCAACTCCCCAGCTTTTTCTGAGTGCTCTGTACAAGACCACAGAGAACCTATATACATTGTTTCCTCTTTAATCTCTATAGCAAGTCTGTTCAGGAGGGAAACATCTAGGGCCACACAATTTTCACCTGAGTCATCTATTTGTGCCATTGGGTACTTGCAATATGTTTGACTTTGTGAGTTTCGTTTTCAAGTATTTAACCCCGCTACCTTAGCGATGTGTAAGAACAGCTTCATCATGGAATTTCCTTGACCTTTTTATAATGAAATATTTATGTGTGTATATATACACGCTGAGAAAAAGAAGCTCAAAAATTAGGTCTTTTGAGCTCCAACGACTTGCTAACAAAGTCAAGCTGTGTGACCACATTCCAGATTCTGAGACTGTTTGACCACTCATGTGTGCACCCAAGTGCTCCAGTTGCTGGCAGAATTGCACAGGAGGGAAATCCACTGGAAATATGTAGACTCTCTTTGCAAAATCAGCAGTTATAAGCCTGTAAGAAATTCCTCTTTCCCATAAGGGAAATCTTAAGTCTAGATTCTCAAACTGTGTCTCAACAGGACATTTGTTCAAGGTTATTTGGAGTTTAAGGTGTTCCAGCCACATCATAACACCCAGCCCCTGGTGTGCTGACAGCACTGTTCACAGGCTGTGTTGAGAACTAAAGAGCTGACTGGGCTTTGCAAGGACAAAGGTTAGAAGCTACAACGTTTTCCTGACCCATTTTGAAAGAGCATTGTCCAAAACCAGCAGTCCTGGTGCCACTGGGAGTGGAAGAGCAAGGGGAACGCAGAAGAGTATAGAGGCATGAACAAGCATTCAGGACCAGGAGCTACAGCTGGGCACCAAGCTGCAGCAGAGTGAAGGGCAGTTTGTATCACCTGTGCCAAGCAGAAGATAAATTCCCACTGCCTGCCCAATCTGAAATGGTGTTAGAGAGTTAGAGTTCAAAGCATTGCTTACTATAATCACAAAGTAATATTCTCCGTGTTTGAAGGAGCATATGCAAATACAGAGGTGCCATGATTCTTTAACCTGTACCAGCACAAGAGTGCCAAGACTTCAAACTAGTGCTTTAGTGTTTTAAAAGAATGCACTTCAAAACAAAGCAGTTGTCCCAGGAAGAAAATGCATGAATCCCAGGACTATATATAGTCTGTCAGCAACTAAAAAATTTGAATGTTCCTGCAAAATCCCTTCACAATTTAAATTGATGTTCACTGTATGGGTGACGCATTCCCAAATACATGTGTGATCTTTGCAACTCTGCATTTGACTAGCATAGCTCATGCAAAATTAACTGGTTTTGCATGTCATGTGATTTTCAAAGTCATGATATAGATAAAGCAAAAGCAGGCATCACTGGGAGAAGTTCTGTGCCAAGAATCTAATGCCTATTTTAGCAAATAACGTAGTGCAACACACAGCTCTGTAAAAGACAGCAAGTGGCGCTGAGAATCCAAAGTCCTCAATATAAACCCTTCATAATGTTTACTTAAGAAAATCTCTGCTTTGATCTGGTGGACTGTGTGTTGGGCTGGTTCCTGAAGTGCCTCTCCTCACAGGCTTCAGGAAGCAGCTCAGCTTTCACCTGAAGTGGAATTGATTCTTGTCTTATGACTACTCGTTGATATCAAGCAAAACAAGGAAAGTAAAGACAATTTAAAGATAAGATTCAAAAGCACAGTCCTGCATCTAAATAAAACCTTCAGACTAGATACCATCCACAGAGTAAGAATGCGAGAATAATTTTGTAAAGAAGATAGATTCAGTCTTTTTACCATCATCTTTTTCCCATCCCCTGACCCCTTCATGACCCTATACTAAAAACCTGTCCAGTTTTATACATGAGATGCGGGTTCAAACATTAAACAGAAAGTTAAAAATCACCTTTAAGTCTGATAAAGTCCAGGAAATTTTAGCATGGAAGAAAATAGTAATTTTGAGAAGGCAGTTGAGCTGAGAGTTGTGTTTAATTAAATAGTAACCTAATGCCTAATGCCAGCTTTTGCAACAATGTTCCCATGCAGAGATATTAAAATTATTTTTTAAAATTCTAATTCCTTTTTTACCTACAAGAGAAGCAGACAAGTCCCAGAAAGACAAAGTGGTCTGAGCAGGTCAGTAGCAGAGGAAGAAGCAAATTCAAACCTTGCAGATTCCTGTGGTAGCTCCGTCTGCTCTGTGCATGTGGGACAGCTGTGCATAAAGAAAACGACCCAACAGGAAACATTCCAGGTTTTCTGCATGTAAATGGTTGCTGCCTCAAAACCAGTGGATGATGGATGCTGAAAATAGCATTTGAATCCTCATCTTTTGTGTATCAATTGTCAGGCATACACTGACCCAAGCTAGTGAGGAGAGAGATTTGCAACAACTGTCACCCACTGCAAGCAGCCAAAGTGTGGCTTCTTCCAAGAGGAAGGAAATAGTAGGAAAAAACAGTACTTCTTTGATGCAGTCTTGTTGCACACAAACAAATGCACATGAAATTTGGCTCCCCTAAGTCCTGTAAGGCTCAAAGAGCAAGAAACAGTTTCCTTGCTCAGTATTCATACCCAGGACAGCACTTGCTCTTTTTAGGATCTCTCACAGGCAAGCTGTATGCGTTTTTTTGAGTAATAATTATTTTTAATGCCCTTCTCTCTCTGCTTCTGTCGTATTTTCTTGCTGACAGTCATCCACACTTCCAAATCCTGTGCTGCCCTGTGCTTCCTCCTCTCCATCACTGCTGCTCTGCCTTTCAGCATCTGAGTTATTCCCATTCAGTCTTCCCAACAGCAAGACACATGGAGCTCACAGAGAGACACCACATCCTCAGTCACAGTTTGGGGGCCTGGACAGTTGGGTGGAGCTTCTACAAAATAAAATGCTGCACTTGCAGGGAAAATTCAGTGATGACCTGGAGGGCACACACCAAGCTCAACAAGGGTGCTCAAAAGTTTTAGAATCATAGAATCATTAAGGTTGGAAAAGTCCTCCAAGATTATCAAGTCCAACCTTCAACCAAATACTACTAAAGCCACTAAACCATACTGTGAAGTGCCACGTCTACTCATTTTTTGAACATTTCCACGGATGGTGACTTCACCACTTTCCTGGGCAGCCTGTTCCAGGACTATCCTGAACAATCACTCCAGTCACTAGAAGCCTTTACACATCTTTGTGTTACCAAATATTGTTTTTACTTAGCTGGATTTTCTTACTTTTTTGGTAGAATTATCATTTAATAAAAATTGGTTTTGACATAAGTCTGTAGCAAGTTCCACTTTTTCTCCTGCTAAAAAAATAAAACTATAAAAATGCTTGCTGGAATCTGTCTGACATGTCTATGGCAAGGGCTGAGGATAAAGTCTAACTTTGTCCATCACAAATGTTTCCCAGCTGGATTTTAGGTCTTCTGTATATGCTATAAGAATTTTGCTTAACAGGAAGCTGGAAAGGAAAAGCATTGCACTATTTTTTAATTTGGAATCCTCTGAAAAAATACTTCTTTGGTTGATTCACCAGTGAGTAAGTGATCATCACAGAGGAATATAAGCACTGGGTTGTATCTCAACTGTGCATTAATATTTCTTGCTGCTTTTCCCACCAAGTTAAGCTTGCTTTTCTTTCTGTGTCTTCAGACTATTTCACTGAAATGGCAGTGCATCATCTTTAGTTAGTGATTGGGTTGCTGGGCTTCAGAGCTGACTCAGGATAAATTTTTGCAATCCTCAAGGAGGATTCCCTTGCCCTCCTTAGTGTTATTTAGTATCTGCCTTCAAATAGGGCTATGGCTACAATCACCTGTGACTGCATATCCCACAATTGGTAAATTAAAGTAGGAAGATAGTCTTGACTTCGAAGACAAGTGGCATCTGTTTGATTCTTCAGACCAGACTGATTTCAGAAAAGAAAAAATCAAAGCACAAGGTGCTGTCTACAAGGGATATCTGCTGTAGTGTGTTAATATATTTATGGAGCAATCTCTCATGTACATAATTGGGCAGCTTGTGAGGGCAGTTATACTGCCTCCGCTATGTATTATGGACAACGCCACAAGAAAAAATTACACAAGAATTATAGTTTCTTGCCATACAAAATTGTCTTTTAAGACCTTAGTAAGATACCAAAATATGCTTAACTTAAATTAAAAATGTTTATTCTGTACAACATTATTGGAAAAAAAAACCCCAACACAGACCCAAACAACCCATCCCACAAATCTGCTAAAATAATATCCCTTGAGTAGGAAAAGTGACACAGGGTGTACAACTGGTGTGCATCAGAACATTAGTTTTATGAATTTATGCATCTTATGGTGGGGCAGAAGGATGGGAAGAGGAGACTTCTTGGAGACAGAAGTGTTTTAGGTGGGCACAAATTTTACAGCTGGTCGCTTTTAGCATGGTGCAGCTGTGCTTGGCTGTTCTGTGGATAATGAAAGTCAGGGTAGGCTGTTCTATCAATCTCTCTTGATTCTTACAGTGAACAACATAAATTCTTTCAGTGAATAAAATGAGCATTACCAATGATTGCTGTGTCTGGGATTGTTTGGGTTTTAACCCTCGCCCCCAGTAAGGACATTTCTTCAATATGAGTTCTAAAGATAGTAAAAGGGTTAAATTGACCATTGTGGATGTGCATATACCAGTTTGTTTTCACTAATTATGTTCTAAATAATGCTTTTCAGTCTAAACAGTAACACTCTAAGTTTAGACCCTGTGTTAATGAAGGGTTTTTTTGGTGCTCAAATAAAAGGCTTGAAAAAAGGAACTTCTACACAAAAACTTGCCACAATTCTTCATCCTCCCTCTCCCCTAAAAATAAAAACAGGAGAGTGTCTGTTGTTATCACAGGTGACATCTCAGAGGTTTCTACTGATTAGGTGTAAATGGCCCCACAGCGGCCAGAACCAACAGGAAAACCACTGTTTTGTGGGATTACTTTTCAGTCTTTTAGTTGAAAGCTAACTGGGGCAGGAGTGACCCAGCTGGCAGCAGCCACTTGCACCTCGACCCAGCTGTGCTGCAAAATCACAGCACTGGGTGGGAAATCCATGCCTAAGTGAGACATTCTTCCCGAGCAGGCAGATGAGGCAGGCAGACCACACTTCGGGACAGAGCTGACAAGAGAAAGCAGTAATTACACGAGCAGGACATCTCTTACCTGACTGCTGCTGTAGGATGAATCTAAGGTGTCATGTGGGGCAAGGCAGTCCATTAATTTTCCATTCCGCCGGCAGCCCAGGTGCACCAGGTCTCGGCAGTGAGCGTGGCAGGTGTACCTGCAATCTTCAACACCCACACACAGACACCAGGGAATAAAAAAAAAAGAAAAAAAAAAAAGAAAAAAAGAAAAGAAAAGAAAAGAAAGAAATTTAAATGGTATTTAGAAATTAGGTTTTTGCAGGCAGAACATAGGAGTGAGACACATCCTCATTTGCTACGTGACCTCAAGAAATACCCAGCTCTCAAGTGAACCTCCCCGCCCGTATCAAGGATAATAATAGCTGCACAGTGCTGGAGATGTAAATTCACCGGAGCGAAGGTGACAGTGCCGCACACCTCCCTCCCCGCGTCACACTGACAGGCCTGCAGTCAAGCAGGTCTCCAGTCACACCAGGGCTGCCTCTCTGAGATGGTCTTGCAAAAGGTCCATGCCACAAACTGGGTATTAGCTGTTGCAATGTAGGCATGAAAGGAGCATTTCTCAGAATAGAGAATTACTGCTACATGGCTTTTCATGTTTTAAGCTCTAGGTACTTATAAGAATATGTGCATGAATATTGAAAGCAGAGTAAGGGGCTTATCTGAAGCTTAATTATGCTGATAAATCAAATAGTTGCCTTCAGTAACAATTCAGAAATTTCACTTGCTGGTGATTAAAGTCAACTAAGATGGCTATTAGAAATGTAAATTCATTATAACAGGCAGATGGCTCTATCTCTAGTAAGAAATAGATGATTCATACTCCCTCTAATCTCAAAGAAAGAATCACTTTAGGAGTATTTGCAGAACCAGCCTGTATTTGCTTTGAAGCCCTGTTGTGTTTGCTGATTTTCTGTGTAAGCTGGGCAGAGTTCACCATACCATCTTTGTCTAGGACTGAATGTCACTTTCTATTTTTAGGTTTTAAATTGCTTATAATTTTGCCAAAGAGCAACCACTTGTACTTCAAATTTCCGTGCTGGGGAACATCATGCTGTTTGTTTTAGAACATTTCGGCTAAAACAATTCTGCCATTTCCAAGAATGACTTTTGGAGGAAATGCTTTAATTTTCTCTAACTAAGCTATGCTTACTTTTTTTTACCCATTGCTGTTACAAAGCTTTACACTTTCAAGATTTATAGCAAAAGATGAATTCTGAAGGGGGTCTTTTTTCCCTTATCAACTTCTCAAAAATTTCAGTTTCCCTTATGTTTAATTAATTTCTCATTGCAAAAAATAAATTCTTGAACCTTTGCATTTCCAATATCCATACTCATCATGGTGTTATGGGGCAAGACAGCAGAGTGTTCCCTGAAATGATGTTCCTCATGGCTAGGGACTGGATCTTTAAGACCCCTGTACCATCAGACCATTCAAAAGTAAAAATTATAATGTGGATGAAGTGTAAACCTGTAATCACATTCCCGTGCCTGATACAGAATTTATGTTACACTTGCATTAAGGCAAGATTAATTGTATTTATTTGGCACAAAGTCAGCCTGTCAAAACTTTTTCAACACAGCATAATGAGTCCATCCTGGATCAGCACTTGAGGCAGACAACTGGGATCTTTCTGATCTTAAAACAGACTGATTTCATCACAACTATATCATAATAATATCACTGTATCTCAAGTCACACTCCTCTTGACACGTCAGCAAATAGCTTCCAGCTAATTATGGGTTACAAAGGACCCTGCTGCAGTATAAATCTGAAAAAGACTCAAACTCTCTAAAACAGTCACTGTATTTACCACAGAATTTCATAAAGGTGAAGCAATACAGAAGACTACAGAGACAAATAAAAAGAATGGTTAGGCAGCTGTATGGTGCCCAGGAGAAATGACAGCTGTCCCTACATCCTTGTGTGCTGCTGGCAAGCCACATGAGGCTTGCTTCAGTTGCTGCCTAATTTCTCCTGGGTTATGCATTTGAGTTCCTTTATCCAACTTTTAGTAAACATGGAGTATTCCCAACTGCAGCTGAAGTCAGGGAGAACTGTGCTTTTGACCCAAATGAGGTTTTCCCAGGGCTATGCTTTATGCTTATGCAGCTGGGATTATTTTTCAGATGATTCATGTACCTAATGAAATTCTGAAGGAGAGAGAACACTCATTTTCATGGATGCCTTGAGAAGAGAAGGATTTTGTTTTTGGGAAGGGACCCCATAAGACACAGTGGGAAAGCCAAGAGGAATAAATAAAATTCAGAGCCATTGTTTATCAGGAAAAGGAACAGGGCATCTCCACAGGAAAACCAGGATGGGAGCACTTAAATAAAAATTACATTACACTGCATAAGCAAAAGAAGGTCAAATGAAAGTAGTGTTTTAATTTCTTCTTTTTTCCTTAATTTCTGTGTTTTTTACTTTGCAAGTTCAGTTACCTTCTTTAGAAAAAATGGTTATAAGATTGCACTGTATGCCCACCTTTCAATTCTCCCCCTGTAGTTCTGACAGAGCTGATCATTTCAACTACAAATGGTCTAAAAGCTAGTTAAGTTTCATGAAAATTATCTCTAGGCTAAAGGAGGAAGACCCAAACTAACACCCACACACTCAGGGCAAAGCTGGAAAAATTCAGCCATTATGCCATTGTCTGACCACGTCTGGACAAGCAGCTACTGCACATCACCTGTGTGCTGAGGAGGTTATGGGCAATGTCCTAAAATCTGTAGGACACCAGGGTTCACTAATTCCCCAACTCCCTGTGACTGCACAATTGTATGTACTGAGCATGCACCAATTCACAAATAATATTAGGAGAAAATCTGTTAGCTAAACAGAGTTCTGAAACGGGATTACTTATTCAGTTAGGAAACATTAACTCTCAATGCTATTTTGTTTGCCATTTATATTCATTTTAATTTGTGAGTCCATAATGTCATTTGCAAGACAAGCCCATAAATTCCACCTGGCTATTATAGGCATAATTACAAAAAATGTGAAAGCTTCATCTTTAAATAAGCTTCATCTCTAAAATTGTTTCAATCTTAAGCCAGATTTTAACATACTGTTTATAAGTTTAATAAGCAAGATTAGAAAAAGGATGTTTTTTTCCCTAAAACAGTGGATCTATGTATGATCTTTTCTTCATACCTGTTTTAGCTTTAAATACATTATTTCATTTCAATTGTGGCATACAATGTTCCACAAAGGTTTAGACAGCATCAAATTTGAAAAATGCCTTCTTCTGGTAAATTTTTACTGGAGCACTCCCAAAATTTCCATGAGTTCAGAAAGTAGCTAAAATTCTGCAAAGACTGCTATGGTGATCAGATCATGGATTACCATGTCATTTCTGCTTGGAAAGCAATTAGAATCAGGTGCTCTTTCCTGATGTGATCTGAAATGAATCCTGTTCTTTGAAATCTGAGCGCTGGGGACTTAGCACATTTGATAAAAGCATTCACTGACAACTAGGAAAGCTAATAGTTTTACTTTACTGATGCTCAGGCTGTCATGTACACTGAATTTATGTATGAAAATGATGCATCAATACATACTAATTATGAAAATTGTCCTGCATTATTAAGAAATGCAAAGTATCTATTTATTAAGCATATAAATATTATGCTTTGTAAGTTTCATTGTCAACTACTGAGACATAATGAAGCACCTTATGATTTATTATTCTATTGCAACAACGGCTTTACTAGAGTTATAGAAAAAAATAACTTATTTTATTGCTAGAAATCAACACCACTCCTATCCTGCCCTAGTAGGGGTGAATTGTAAGGCTTCAGCAGGTTCATTTTACATGGATGGACCCTACGTGATGTTTGGGTTTTCTTCACCCAAAACTGACTTTGCCTGATAGCTTCTAAATAGCTGTTCCCACAACCAATTTGCTCCAGGGCAGTGCAGCAGAAAGCAAGCAAAGGAACAGGCAGGAACCCCACAGATGCTCCAACATCAGACCCTAGTAACCAACTATTACTAAATCAGGCAGAGGCAGGGAGAGGCTCAATAGCGAAGTCTCTCTTCTGTGGTCTCCCCTTCCTAGGAAATGTGTGATTTCATTTCTGTGATGGCTCAGACAAATTTAACTTCCAAATGGATATGCAAAATGTATGTTGTGCCTAAACAACTGAAGCACATGGAAAGTTCAAAGTCAAAGTTGTATTACCTTTGCATTACTTATCAACCACAGTAAAAAGTCTTCACTAGAAAGTGTAAGGAGGACACCCTACTTGGTCTTGCTACTGTGTTGGGAAGTTAGCAAGTAAAATCATCTCTATATGAGAACCTGTGGCTTGGTTCCCAGAAATCAGAAGAGAGTTTTGCTTGCTCTATGGAAAGGATGCCTGTAAAGCGTCTTGGAAAAATTATTCAAACTATGTAAGGTGTTTAGTGCTTTAAGTTTTAATCCATTTTCAGCCAGCAGGTTCCAAAAGGAAGGAGAATGAAGTTCAGCTATATTTCTCCTCCAAGACAGAATGAACTGTGTTATTTCTACAATACATTGGTATCAGCATGTCACGTTTCAGTGAATGCTTAATATATGTTGTGTTGGTCTTTTTTTTGCTGACGCCCAAATGTCTACATTCTAGTTTGATGCCAAAGTTGCCACAAAGGTCTTTTTAAACTGTTCCACTCAGTTCTGAAATAGAGAAGCCTATTTGAAATAAACAGCCTCCAGAAAGCTCTAAGCACAGCTACTAGGAAGTGGAGATCTGCTGTAACATCTGTTTTATCTCTATGAAATATTCTTTATTTCTGCTTGTTTGTTTATCTGTTAGTCACACTTAACATCAGTCTGAGATTAAAATAAAGTTCTAACCGTATTTCCCGATTAGTGATTTTTAAGGGATCACTTTTATTACAAGTAAGATAGTATTTCTGAGGTCCTTATGGCCATCCTTTCCCCTGAGGGATTTTTGTGTGTATTTTGTGCCCCTTCCCCACTGAGAAGCCACACAAGGCTTATATCAGACTGGAGTCCAGCACAGCCCACACCTTCCAAACTCCTGTAAGGCTGTGAATACCTACAAGTACCCCTTAAGTTCTTCTGCTGTGTCTCTGTAGACTCTGCTCTCAGTAGGGACAATGGCCATTCACAGGAGCTGAGGCCCTTTTTGGGATGCACACTTCCCACTGAGAGGATCCTCTGTCATCCTCCCAAGAACAGAAAGACCATGGAACTGGCTTAACTTGCTGTCTAGGGAAATTCTCCAAGAAGCACTTGAACTGCAGCCTATCTGTAAGTGCCACAGCCCAATTCAGGGTCAGGAACCCTGCCCTGGAAACAGGATAAGCTCCTGTAGCAGTCTCTATTAAGAGACTGTTAATGCTCTATTAAGAGCATATATTTGGACCTCAGCAGAAGACAAGTGCTTTAATCAAACTGTCCAGGTTCCAACACAAATGCTTGGGCTGTTTTTGTTTTCCAAGTGTCTTACTGAGATAGAGTTTGGGTACTGCATGAAAAATTTTCCATATTACTCACCAGTTTCAGATCCAGAGTTTTTAGATAACAGTTTATCTATTATCTAGGCAGGCAACAACCCAACTCTGCCACATGCAAAGGACATCACATTTGCAAAGCAGCGGGGAGTGATGAGCCTTTTGGTAGGAAGAAAACACTTCCCTGAGTGAATCACTGAGAACTCCAAGGGAGGCCCAAAGCAGAAAAGGAGGTATAAAAATCAGCAGCCTGCATGAACCTGGGACTGTTTGATGTCCCTGCTGCCTGGGAACCCAATGACCATATTTCTGATTTCATGCACCAGATAGCAAATAATTGGTTAATACCTAAACTCAGCTTCCCATCTGCAAAACAGGAAAGAAGCACAGGTATTTTAGAGTAAACAGCCTGAACTGGATGTTTTTTCAGTTTCTGCTACCGGTACCTCTATAAACCTCCAAAATTCTGTCATCTATCTTACAGCCTTTAAATACTTTTTTTGGTATGAGCTAATGTTAACGTGGTTTGTGCCAGATGGTTTGCTAGATAACTGGTAAACACCAGGACACACATGTTCTGTGTCATGGCCATCCTTGGCCAGGGGGAGGAGATGAGGCAGGCTGGCCAGGAATGGCATCTCAGGGCAGCTGAGCAGCCTCTCCGGGAAGCGGAGGGTGACATTGCCATCTAGCTGCACGTAGAAAAACTGGGATGTAGGTGTTAGCATGGATAGAGCATCTCTAAGACACCTCTGTTAGCCAGGAAAGGTTGCTGTCAGCTGCCAAAGAAGGTCCCTGATTGAGGGAGGATTCCCCACTCTTGGCACCAGTGCCACGAGAAGGGTCAAGGATTCAGCTGCTGAAATCTGCACTGGTTCTCAGATGCTTAAATGTTTCTGAGCCCTGAGTGACCTGGCCCTAAGTGACATAGGAGTGTAAATCCCATTGATTTACTCTGGAGTATTAAAGAATTAAAATCAGTGTAATTGGTTGATAAAGCTTGTTTGTATTTTTATCAATGTGACAGCACTCAAGTCTTCTCCCTCCTTCCAGCACTTGCCAGCATTATCCGGTGAAGACTTGTCACAGGAGACTCTTGCACAAATGTGGGATCCTACATAACTAGCCTATAAACAGGCTTCTGCTCCTGAAATCTATTACACTTCTTTTGACCAGATACTGCTCTGCCTACAGTCCTGCTTACAGTCACCACACCCACAGAAACAGAACACTCAGTGATTGCCAGACCACCCTGAAATAATCACAAAATCTGTTTGTAAACAAGGCTGAGAATATTCACTTCATTCAATAGAGGTATGGGTTAAAACGTAAAGTTGCAATAGTGGAAATACTTCAAAAATTAAAGCCCAAGACAAGAAAAATCAACTTTAGGTCATGTTTACTTCTCACAATCTCCTTTTCCTCTTTCAGCATCATAGCTAGCTGGAGAGCTGGACTACATCCCCTCCTAAGGCTATACCATAGCTATCACGATTTTGGGAGCTCCTAGTATGCCAGTTTCTGGGAGGCAGACTGAGAGGTACATAGCTGAGCTCTCCCTCCCCAGGAAGCCTGAAATGCTTCCTTCATGTAAGCCCCCCCCCCCCGGAGGGACCAGTGGCAAAACTAGGGTACCACATAGGATTTCTTCTTCAGCTCAAGAGCAAAGAGATAGTATTTCTGGAACAGAAAACAAATCTTATTCTTCATTTCTGAACCACAGTGAAGTTATGACACACAGACACACACAGAAGTGCCTCGCAGGTAAAATCCTTACCAATCCAGCTTACAATAATTCATTTACATTTGATTTCCTACAGAACTATTGATTTTAAGCTTACTTGTGCAAGCCTGCAGTAGCTTTTAGGTGTCTCTACCCATCATGATGCAGCACAGGGGAAAAGCAGAGGACTGAGCCCCTGGCCAGCATCCAGCCCTGTGCTGTGCCACACACAGGCCCCAGAGTCAGGCTGGAGGGACAGATACCAGCAGCTCCCTAAGGAGTTCTGGCTGCTCCACCTTTTACCACCTGCTCCAAAAGGCCAAGCAGCCAGAGGGGTGTCTCGGCATTGCACTGAGCCACACCTGCAATGTGGCAGCAGAGTGGGTAATCCTAGCAGGTAAAATGCAGCTATGGCCCTTTTCCTCTGACAAACCTGTCCACAGGCATTTGAATACCAGCTACCAACCTAATCCACCAGACCCAGTAAATTCTACCAGTAGGCTAAAAGCAGCTCAGGTTGTCTCTAAATTAAATTAGGTTTTCATACAGAGACCACAAAATGCAGCAGCCCAGAGCACATGCTGAATTCCCAACTTCTGAGGGAACAGAGCCTGAACAAGAATGGGGGTGTGGGTCTACACACATTCTCACACCTGGTTTTCCTTTTGTGGTGGCTTCGTAAAATGCATTTGAAATCCACCTTTGACAGAACCAAAGGCATCGGATATTACATTCAATAAACACCTTGCTCAGGAAAACATTGCTGCATACACTTCTGCACTGCAAATGCAATGGAAAGAAATAGCAGAATTTCTGTTTAAAAAGTCCAAAATCAGTCCAAAGTATTTATGCAGTTCCACTATGTGTCATGCTGGTATCTTGGGACTTCCACTTGCTTTGACTGTTAGCCTCTTTCCAACATTAAAAACCTAAACAAACTGGTACGATACCCCTTCCACATAAAAAAACCAGAAGTGATCTTTCACTTTTGTATGCAAATCCAATAAAAATGCTGGTTTTATACAGCATTTACTCTAGTGCCCTCTATTGCCGAATCCCTGAAATAGCCAGCGTTATGGATACTCGCAAAGCAGCACTTCCTTTTGTTTTCCTTTCAGGAGAAACACAACGAAAACACAACGGGAAAGAAAAGTATAGTTTAGGTCTCTCCGTCTGTACACTCCCAGAACCGTGAGTTCTTGACCAGACCTGAGTTAACAAAATCCCTCTTCTTGCTGGAATTGGTAACAAACAAGAGTTACAAGTTCACAGAGGAGATGGATCATAGAAAAACTGTGCTGAGAGCTCAGAAGGGCTCCCTGCTTTACCTGGCCACAACACTGGGACTGGGAGTGAATTCTGAATAGCTGCTGCAGCATCAATGATCCCTCCAACAGAGGAGTGAAACAGCAGTTTATGTCTACCAGGACAGAAGCCAGACCTTTAACTGACAGATCACATGAAATTTAAAAGCTTGAACTTTCTGCCAAACAAAACCTGCAGTCTCTTCTGTTTAAATGTGAGATCAGAACACAGTTGACTCAAACCCATCAAATTAAATGGAGTTTAATACAAAAATAGTTGCATTTGTGCAGATCACCCCTCGTGCTGGGTACAGCTCAATTCTAAACCTCCTTTTGCATGCTGCATCCAAGCTTGGTCTATGTTTACATCTCAAGCTCTAATGTTACATTATCTCTTTAAAACAGGTAATTCCAAACTACTAATTCATTAATGTTACTCTTCATAAATGACCAATTCCCAGCTTTTATTTCAGGTGTTATGAGTCATCATGCCAGCCCTGGTAGTGAATCTTGAAGCACCTGTGCTGGAGAGGTGCTTAGTTAAACGCACAACAGTTGGTCATCATCATCTGCTCATCCTCCTGCTAGTGCTGAGGGCAGCAAAGAGGTGCATGGAGAGAAAGGAACAGCATCTTCCAACTGCCTTTGCTTGACATTGGCAAAAGAGACAAGAGATGTAGCATCAACAAGAGATGTAGAGCTTCAGAGCTACAGTTCCCAAATGCCTCTATGCTCTATCTATCATCTCTGTTAGGACAAAGCTCTCTCCATCATTCCCACAGGTGGCCACTCTCCTTCTCAGTTCCCCTCTGCAAGCTCTGCATGCTGGGGCCTCACTGGCCCAGAGGCTGCAAGGGCTGCAGAGAACTGTGGGGGTGACCAGGAGAGTCCATGCAGGAGACACAGGCCTGACCACAGGGACTGCACGGGTGTCACCCACCCCTGGCCTCAGGGACACAGGGAGGCAATGGCTTTCACCAGCTGGCTTTTGACAGGAACACTGAAGGACAGTGACATTAATTGTCTGTTCATTAATTTCCCAGATAGCCAAATAGTCTCCCAAATGAAGGTATGCTGCCTCTACATACCCAAGCTATTGCCAGAATAATCCAATTAAAGGCGTCACAGAAGGACATGGGCACTCACAGCATAAGCCCATAACTAATATGTTAGTTGGCCAAAAATGAAAACAAACAAATTAATTTACAAATGTTTAAACCTAAGACAATCTAAGTTGACATATGAGCTAACATTGTCCTCCCATCCCAGATGTGTTATTGATCTATTTTGTTAGCTGGATATATTTTGAAGAGAGAGCTGAAAGTTTGAGATTTTGTACTGCATCAATTAAAACTCTATATGTTATTTCTTTGAGGAGGTAGCAAGTTTAAAGCATATCAACATACCCATGTAAAGATTTCCACTTATTTTCCATAACATCTATTCTTACACAAATGTAATTTTATACTGGATGCTTGGTCATCCTGCTTGGTCATTCTGACCAAAAGTCCTTTGAAACCAATAAAAATATTCTAACTTAAACATTAGAGAAGGACTAAAGGTGTAACTCAATAGAGCAGAAAAGTTGCAAAATATGTTAACCAACAGCAAATGGTAAAAATCAATTTCCAGCTGCCTGAAATATAGTCAGTTTAAAATTCTGTCAATAAATTCTCACTTTCTGCCCTCTGAAAGAACATTCCAAAGTACCTAGTAGAGACAGTAGCTCAAAATGATGAGAACTCTCACCAGATGAGAGCTGAGAATAAAGGTCTTCATGACCTAGCAGAATTTGGCAAGAAACAGGACACAAAATGACCCACCTCAGACAGACTTAATTTCTGTAGCTATTTATTTATTGTAATGGCTGCAGAACAAGCAGGGTTTGCCCCTGGGGCAGTTTTGCAAAGTTAAAAAAAAATTAAAAGTCAGCAAGCATTGTGCTTTTTATGTTTTCCACAGGATAATATGGGATTCTCCTCTGAGCATGTTTAAAATCTGGGTTTTTTTCTACATAAGCCTAAAAAATATCATAAAGGTTTAAATCAATGCAGATCATAAAATTATCTCTTCCAGGGGGGTGCATTAGTTGCTTAAGGAGAAACTGCATGAAACAGTAACAGTTGTGAGATCTGAGCCACAAAATTATCTCAGACTAATCCTTAATTATTAAAAATTATCTTAAACCCTTAAGCAAGAAGATTTATGTGTCTTTCAAAGCTTTTATTGTAGTTCAATTATCATAATATGGAATATTCTTATTTTTCCAGACCCTCTTTAAATCTTGTTACATTCCTGACCTCAGCAGCATCCTCTGGTAATGAGTTCTACAATTTAATTACATGCTGAATTAAAAATAATTTTGAAAAATCCTTTTATCTGCTTTATATTTGTCACCCCTCACCTTATTCCTCTGCTATGAGACAGAGAAAACAGGAGTTACTTGTCTATTTTGAATTTTTGCATCATTCTATAGTCTTATCATGGCCCTTCATGATAGTTTTGCTAATTCCTTTGTCTTCCAATATCTCTCCCTGTACATACATACTTCATCATGATAAAATTTCTAGTCACATGATGTGCCAGCATAAATTCTCCTAAGATGCTGTAGGAAAAATTCAAATATATTTCAAAGAAATGAAGGCTACAGAACCCTAAAATCTACATCCTTCAGTTTAAGCCTCTTATAAAATGTTATGTATGCTTGATCAAACTAAATGCCGTTAAAAGATTATCAGCTATATTTAGTATATTCTAAACCATGTCTAAGACATTTTTTTTAATACTTCAGTAAGTAATTTAATAAAAATCAGCTGCCGAAGAGCACCCACAAATTTCCTTCCTTCTTTTAGAGCTTTGCAAGGAGCACATTAGATGTAGGCCAAAGTCTGTGGTCAACAATCCCAAAGTACCCATCCAAGGACAGGCTGAAAAGCTAAGAATTTTTAAGGACAGCAACCTAATTATGCTTTGACAGCTCTTTCTTAAATTGTGTCAAATGCACCTTTCTGAACACAGTGACCTACAACAGTACTAAATTTGTTGTTATACTTAAAAAACTAATTTTGTGCTTTGGCAGATCTTGTTTCTGGGTCAAGCAGAGAGAACAAGGCATCCTGAGACATGGAGTGACAGAAGCAGAACAAGAGCAACAAGTCTGAGGGTACTATGCAGAGGCACAGCGCCAATCTCTTGGTTCACATGATGAATGAGATCACCCAAAATCTATGATCTTCCTAACATGTCCAAATAATGAATTTTTCTCTTTTGTTGTTGTTAAGATGTTAATTTATCTATTAAAGCACAAGTGGTCAAAAATTTTCAGTAAGTATTACTGAAAGCTTTAATTGCCAGCTGGGTTATTCATCTGTGGGGCAAGCCTAGCAACACAGAATTGTTCTGCTGGGTGATCCTGAATCAAAAATTCTGTTAGTGCCAGTCCTGGAGTAAAACCCACCAGAAGCAAAAAGTTGGATTCTAGTATGCTGGAAGCAAAGGCAAATCTCTGTGTACCAAGGCATGGTAGCCAGTTCTGTCAGGGTAGATGGTCAGTGCTGCTCAGGGTAAGCTTTTGTGTTGAATAACTCTCCCAGAAGGACAGGAGGCAAAGAATTACCAAAACGTGGTGTTTCAGAGTCGAGGAAGTTGAGGAAGTGGGTAATTTTGTAATTCACCAAAAAATGAAAGGAAAATTCTGGACACTGAAGAAGGAGGCAGAAATGTCCATGGACTTCAGGGCAGCTGAGGTTTAACTCACAGGTGTAACTTGCTGTCTTTGTACAGACTAAAGAGCATTCAGGAGCTGTGCCTCCTCCCCTGTGAGAGGAGCATCAGGACTTCAGCTTCCAGCTTATGAGACTGCCTTCTCTAAACTTACAAGAAATTTGAGTTGAATTTTCACACTGCGATTTTTTTTCTGCTTGGACTTAACCTTCTGCTGAAATGACATATTTCCATCAAACCCACAGGTTTGTGACAAATATCTCATTGCAAAGACTTTTAGGGCACTTCAGACCCTATTTACAAATTCAGTTCAAAAGAGATGCTAAAACATACACTAAAATAATAGTAAAAAGGCACATCTTATTCAAACCACTAGATGTAGAGGGAGAAGGAAGGCAACCCACAAAAAGCATTCTTTTTAAAGTACTCAGAGTTCACCTCATTTCTTGTTACAAGTCATGGATGCAATAATTTTTTTGCAATACCGGAGGAAGAGATAACTCATGCATGCAAACATTTTCACATGTGTGTAACCCAGCTAGCAATTAAAGCTCTCAATAACACTTATTGATAGTTTTTACAGTAATAAAAGAGATGCAGGAATGATCTGATGTGTTATGAGGACTCAGGATGATTTCATGTATTAGGAGGACCTGAGATTACCAGTATTCCAACAAAGGTTCAAAACTCTAGATTCATCAAGGAAAGTTTAATGCAGACTTCAATGTCCTGGCATTTCCTTCTGAATATTTGAAATCTGTGGACTCCTTTGGGAAGAAGTCATGTGTCATTTAGACAGGGGGCCTAACAACCTTTCTGTGACAGATTTCAGATGGCACATCCCCTTTCAAGAGTCACAGATGTCTTGTCTGAAGTACAACACTAAGCTGTGGAACTGACCCAAATTCTACCTCATGCAAATACAAACTTGCTATTAATGTTGCAGAGTTGAAAAGTTCACCATCTTGTTCCAAAGAGTCCCAACCAAAAGAAAACTGACCTTGTACCACTAGTCCCTTAAGAAGAACAGCAGGAACTCAGCTTCCTCCGCTATGACACCGCACATTCTTCCAACCCCTGAGAGCACACCTCAGCCTTCACAGACGTGCTAAAGGGACAAAATCATGTTTGGGCCTTAAGGGTGTCAATGAGAATGTTAATCTGAGAGATGCAAACAGTTTTCTGCCAGGCCTGGACAAGGATCAGAGCACTGAGTTGCTGTGAGGAACACTGCCTTTTACTAAGTGGTGAGCTGTGCTGCATTTCATTTCAGCTGATAAAAGGGAAGAGAAGGGAAGGGCATCACTGCTGAACACAAGCCCCTCTAAGCTGCCCATCACTTCGTGTGAACACTGATACAATGAGTTAAAGACTTCAGTCAGCTCAGTCTTTGCACGACCTACTAGATCAATTACCAGCTCAAGGCAATTCCAAATAATTTTCAGGCAATTATTTGAGTCATATTAGAGCTCTTATATACATACCTAAGGGAGAAACACAGCAAAAACAAGATACCAAATATCAGTGATGTGAATAAATTATGCAGCTGTAAGGGAACTCTTTGTCAGAACATGCCTGATGAACCTTCTATTGCATTTCCAGGATATTTTGACTGTTTTTCCTAATGAGCCTCCAAGAATGAAAAAATGCAAACAATTCTGGACTGGAAAAGTTAACCAGTTCAATGAAAACAGATTTCTTCCCTTTTTTCCCCTTTTTTTTTTTTTTTGTTTTGTTTTGTTTTGTTTTGTTTTGTTTTGTTTAGCAGGAAAAAAACTCTGGGGAAAAATAGCAGCAGACTTACCAGGAGATTTCCAGAGAAGTTTTACCGTCCTCCTCCTCGAACTGCTCAATGATTTAGGAAACCTGTAAAAAAACCGTGCTATCCTCCTGATGGTTTTGTTCAGATCATTTCTCACTGCCATGGCAGAAGGGGCTCCACACTACCCCAGGAACCAGAGGCACATGTGTGCAGAGGAGAGAGCAGAGCCCAGGGACACCCGCAGCGAGCGCGCTGCTCTGAGCTCAGCGGCTCAGGACCACCTGTCAGCCCTAAATCCCCTCCCTCCCCGTCACCGCGCTCTCAGCCCTCCAGACCTCCCTCTGCATTACAAGAAGCAGCTATTTTAATAGATGCTCAGCTAAAGAAAGACCAATGCTCTGGAGTCTTAACCTGTTACTGTGTTTCCAATGATGTTAAGGCATGTTTTCTGCAGGAAAGGCTTTGAAGGGCTCCTTTGTTCATCTCTAGCTACCTTCTCCACGCTGAAAACAAATAAACAACAAAGCTGATAGTGGCAAGTCCTCTTTCAAAATCCCCTAATGTAAACCAACAGAATTTTCTCTGGAGACAGTGTCTCTCAAAGACTTTTTTCTGAAGGTTCTGAGCAGCAAATTTAACAGAGATTTCTATGGATACACACGTGGTTCAAAATGCAACTTTCCTCTTAATGGATTTTAAGGCAAATGCAAGAGTCAAATCATTCACTGCCACAATTTACTTAAGAATTGAGCATCTATCAAGATATGTCTATACAAAAAAATTAACAGCATCTCAGTACATAGCCTACATCTGCTTCAATCATGGTGCTTATTAAATTGTTAATCCAGGGATGCCATTTACTGCCATGTCCCCTGCAACATTTATCAAAACTTCTAGTATACACTCTTAAACAGCAAAAGTATGTAACCATTTCCCAACTACGTGTCCAGCTTCTCACATTTGATTTGATTTTTTTGCTTCTGCTAGACCTGAATGGCAGAAATTCCTGGAAAATGAAGACTAATGTCATTACAAAACAAAGGTCCTTTTGTATCAACCTTTAAACGACGGAAAGTAACAGCTTTGTTACACCAGCTATGTTCACAGCACACAGTTAATAAATCTTCCAGAATTCACAATGTATTTTTCTACACTAAAATATGTCAAGTATTTAACCCCATTTTATGCATCTGACTTTTTAAACATACTGCTGCCTGTCAGGACTGAGCTACTGGTGTCTGATTGCATTTCCTGTTGTCAGTGTGTCTCTAAAAACATAAATAAACATTTCCATTTATACTGTATCTGTCACAACTCCTTAGCCAGTGCCAATGAAAAGAGCAGAAGGCAGGACACAGACCACTGGATTTTGTCTTGTTTGAGCTCCACCCTGTCATACCAGAAGGAATTTAGTAGCAAAGTGACGGTTTTAGCACAAGTAGGAGGTCTGTCACCCAATTCAGAACAGGCAAGGAGCAGAGTTAAAGGCCCAACAGACAACTTGCTTCTCTCAGGAAATAGCAGGGATCTGAGTGTGTGTTGGCATCTGCCAAATACAAGATCAAACAATGACTTGTTTTTTTCTGAAATTTATACACATAAAATTAAATGAAAATCAAAGTAGCATAAAAAAAACCTGAACAATTTCAAACCCTAAGTAAATATGTAATAAATTGACTAGTTTTGCAATTTGTCAAAGAATCCATAGAATCCATATATATATATATGTCCTTCAGCAGGATATGAGGGGCACAGGAACAATGCTGATACAGTATCTTTGTACTGGTATTTTATAAGGCTTAAAAAATACTCAGTAAAACATATCCAGTTGGAACAACATAAGGGGATAAACTGACTTTGTTGATGACAGTAACAAACCTGTGGATGTTTATCCCTTACAATGTTTAGTGAAACAAAAATAGGCAAGAGCATAAAACACTGTGTACTAATTTAAACAAACAGAACTTACTCCATACAAAAAACATCACTGGGATGAATCTGACAATTATACTCTGCAACAAACCAGGTAATACAGCTGAGAATATGGACCTGAATTCAAGCTAAACTGAACAGCAATGGTTAGAATATAATAATTTCACAACTTCTCCATCACTTTACATTTTTAGGCCATGGTTAGGCCAAATGTAAAGCTAATGAACAACAGCCTGCCTCCCACAGCTCAGGGATCAGGGGTGTGTGATGATGACAGGGGTTCCCCTCAACCTGAACTGCTAGCTTTAGAATATGAGCCACTGTGCTCTGCACAGGAATGCACTGCTCTCAGCTGGACTCAGGAACGTCCACAGAGCTCCTCCTAAGACAGCTCTGATTCCTCACATTACACTGATGTATTATTAAAGTTAAGAGTTCACTGTATTAGAAAGGTACCACACAGGGCTGCATATGTACCTTTCAATCTACTCTGACAGAGAGACAGCACAGAGATACTTTGCAAGGAGGACAAAGGGACCTGAAATGTGAGCAGACTCAGACTCTTGATCCCTGCCTCCCTCTAGAGAAAAAAAGCCATGTAAGGCTTTTCCCTGCAAGAGGCTTCAATCCCCAGGTCATACTCTGCTCATCTGAGCAGAGTCTGGAGGAGGGCAGGGGATGACTGCTGCCTTCATTGCTGCCCCACCTGCCTGGGAAGGGAGGTGAGCAGCTGTCCCCTCTGCTATGCAGGCAGCCTCTGAGCTCCCACCTCCCCACCAGAGTGCAGGGGTCAGAGCTCAGAGGGCCCCTGTGCAGGCAGGAATGCCCACAGAGCCCCCATGTGTGGTGCCCAGGGTGTCACCACCTGGTCAGCAGAGCTGGCTCCACCACACTGCTCTCTACATCTGCCCCCCAACCCACTTTCTGCATGGCAGAAACAGCTGGGAAGCAAAAGGGTGCTGATGAAACACCCAGCAGTTTGGACATGTCCCTGTCTACCCTGATCAGCTCTGAGCAGAGGGGGATACACAGTGACCCCACTGCCTTACTGCAGTGACACGCCCACTGGCAGAGCTGAAAGAACAAAAATACCCCAAACTAACCTTCATTGCTACAATAAAATGCTCCTACATGAACTGTAAACAACCAGCCGTGCTTGACTGGAAACATTCTCTTGGGGTGTGCTGAGTTTATATATTTTAAAAGCAAATTCTTTGCCAACATACATTTTTTAGAGCAACACAGCAGTGCTGAGATACCATAAAAATGAAGTCTGATAATCAGGAGGAGCACACACAGTGGTGCCAGATGTGGGGCAGATGCAGAACTCTCTGCTCTGGAGCAGAAGAGCATTTCTCCTCAGTGAGGACTCACTGCCATTTCCAGTCCCCCAGCTCTTAGGCAGCAAATGGCTGGGATGAGTAAAGGATTTCATTTGCTTTGACTTCAACTGCAACTTCTCCATTTAGTCTGGTTTCAGGAACAAAGATCCCCACACACCTGCTCACAGTAAGAACTGTGTGTAGGAGAAGCTGAGTGTGTTAAGTAGCATCTGCTTGTCTACGTTGGCAAATGTCCCTATTAATTAGGCTCAAAATGAGGTTTTGCTTTCTTTGCAGGCAATAATATATTTGGAAAATAAGGTGGTGTCTTTCCAACCTGTCCCCATGTGGAGGAGTGTCACTATGCTATATGCCACACACAGAGGCACAGTTCAGAATGGAGAAGTATTCACAAGGGTATTTTCCATATTGATGGACCTTGAGTTTCCAGAGAAGAAAGAAGAGACTTCCAGAACTCCATAAACTGTTTCCCTTCACGGTTTGTTTTTGTTTGGTTTTTTGTTTGTTTGTTTGGGGGTTTTGTTTTGTTTTGTTTTTTTCTTGACAGAGATCTGAAACAGACTACAAGATTTTTGCAATCCTGAACCGGGGTATGCAGAGAAACACTGTACCCATGGAAACTGAAACAATGGAATGTGTGAAACATATTTACCTAGAAATTATAAACAAAAGTTGCAACCTTCCTCAAACTCTGTTCAGCTGTATGCCAGAGTAAATTTTATCCAGCTATCACAAAAAGGGACCTGCCTAAATAGTTCCTAGGATTCAGCACCACTGCATTACCATGACACTGTCAAGACACAGCATCACTGATTTAATATCAAAACATAATTTATAACATCATGATGTGTGGCAAGGCAATGCAGTTGCCAGGAAGTTAATAAAGAACACAACTAATGAAAGAAAAGAAACTAAAAACTGCTGTATTTGACTTTGAATCAGTGAAACTAGCACAATGCTTCCAATTTCCAGCTCAGCTGCTCATCCCTCCCTAATCCAAATAAGCAGCTATATTTGTGAGCTTTCTAAAAAAACTTTTGATTCTCAGCAGCTGCATGTACACAAAAAGAAAGGACTAAAAATTAAACAGTGATTGGCAATCTGCAATTTCCAAAACCTTGCCTCCTTTTGAAAGGTAGTAATTGAAGAACTGTAGTATTCAAACTGATGTGAAATACATCGCTATCAGATTTAATGATCTATTAATGACTCTTTTTGGAGAATAATTTGATTTCTCCCCTTAAGATGTAATGAGTTTCTCCTTAGCAATAGCTCCAATGAAACATATCCTGGATTTTGAGGAGGAAAATCACTGTTCAAAGCATGCTAGTTCACATCTGATTAGTTCTTGTTTAACTCTACAATATATTACACTGTAAATAAATACCTTCCTGCATTGTTACATGGAAAATAATGTTTCTTTGTTTATTTCAGCAATATTTTTTCTTGATTCTTTTCTCTATCGTCGATTGTACTGTACAGTCATTCCCTGTTTTATTTCAAATACTTCAATCAGTAAAATTTGCTTTTTGTAAAATTTGTAATTTGTAATTTGCGTTATGTTGTTTTCCAGATGCTGGGGGTGTGCAGAGGCAGGCAGGAGCAGCAGAGTACTGTGATGAAGTGTGTGAGGGAGGGATTGCTGTGCTGCTGCAGCTGAGCATCAGGAAGGTATTGCACCATTTCCTGGTGCTGCACTTGCTCCTTCTTAATGTGCTCTGGTTACAGCTTTACTGCATCTCTGCAGGTTTGTGCTTCAAAACTAAGGCTGAATGAAAGATTATAAAGCCAGATGAAGAGAACAATAGTGTAGTGTGAAAAGAACAGATTTGTGCTAATCTTAGCTTTGCAGTAGATATTATATTAGTAGCAGCAAATTCAGGGAAATTATTGAACAGTGTTTAGGAAAACCACTTTTGTATGTAAACAGCCACACTGTAGAGCAGAGGAAAAATAAAACTCAAGGCTAAAACTGGAGAGAAGACACTGAGTTGCCTTGTGACACAGTTTGACACACAGGATTTGACTCAGCGCGAGACAGACCAACTTGCCCCTGGGCTTTGGTGACTTTGTGCCAAAATTAGCAGACTTCCCAGTGAGAGCTCACAGGGAACTATCATTGAGAGAAAACTGACTGAGGCAGAAAAGCAAAAACATCTTAAACTTTGCTAAAACAGTAAATTTGTTCAACCCTAATCTGATCTGCTTAAAACCTGATCATTTTTAGGGCGCAAGCAAGCTGTGAGCCTCCTTCTTTAGATGTCTCATTGCAGTAGGAGTGATTACTTGCTTTTTGCACTTGAGATCAACAAGGGTGTACCTTGTACATTTCTTCTCTCTTAGAAGAATAGAATGTTTCTTCCTTTAGCCATGGCAGCTACTAGATAATAAGTGAATGTTTAGAACAGGAGTATAAGAGAAAAATACAATACAAGAGGACTTTCACTGTAGCTCTTCACCCCTTCCTCCAAGCTCCTACACTCACTGTCAGGTCATGGCACCCCAGCTTCTGACACAATGCACTCTTCCTTTGCTGAGCAAAACAAAAAAGGCATTGCTCAATGCTCAGTACAGTGTGGAGAAAACTGGCATGTCTAGCAGCTGCTAAAGCCACCCTGGCAGCACACTGCTGGCCTGCATTTCACTGGCTGGATAAAGAGGTCCTTCCAAGAAGGCTGGAGATTCCTGGCCAACCCCACCTGACAGCAGAAGGAGGAGATGCCCACAGTCCCTGGACACGAGCTGATCTCTAATGTTGGCTTGAGCAGTGACCTCATGGGTAAAATGTTACTTAATATATTGGTGCTGCCAGCTTGGCTCACAGCAATTCAAAGTGGGCACTGCTTCTTCCTGTCCAAGCATACTCTCTAGTAGGGATGTTCACTGGCCTCCTACTGCTAGCCCTAAATGCAAAAAACCCCAAACCATGTTTTAGTCATTTAACAAAAGTACATATTGTCCAGTAAAACGTTCGGTTCTACCTTTGTCTCCAGTGTGTTAAAATCACAGATACTAGCAATATGTATATAGCATGCAGGCACAACATAATTTAAAAGGCACCTGGATCATTACACCCCACAATGACCCAAACTCCTGCCCAAGCAGTGCTAATCTGCTGAACTTTGAGCATGGTATAACTGTATAAAACCAGCATCAAGTCACAGGAAGCTCTTCAAAGCTTTCCCATGACAACATCAAGTTCCTCCTTGGTTCCCCAAGACTTTCTCCAAGCAGACAATCAGGAGTTATCACACTGGCAAGAAATGCCACTGATTTTATTATTAAGATCTTTGCTTTTGTAAGCACATCGTTGCTTTGATGTTTTATTACACATCTTGAATACACCCAAGGTTAGGAGCACTGCCTACAGAAACACCTGTTTTATCATGTTTTATCATACCTGTTTTATCATACCAGCAGACCCCTTTCTGCTCCTGTGTCATCTCTCAAATACTGGTGTGTTTGAAACCAAGCCCTGTGGCATCTATGGTCCTTCCCCCTGTGTGTGAAACAAAGCACGGGGTGTCTCACATCAAGATGCCCTGGGCAGAGGAGGCTCCTGACCACTGAAAAATCCTCTGCAGGAGCTCCAAGAGCAGCTCCAAAGCATGTGAGGGAGACAAGTGGGAAAACCACAGAGCATTTTCAGAGCCTTTCTTTTCAGTGATGGCACATAAATGTAACAGGGTGATTTAGAAAATTTTTCTCTACACTGCCATGCAGCCTCAAAACATCTGCTTGTATTCTCTGGAGTCTCTTAAGTCTGCATCTGAGACACTCAGACTCTGAAGAACACCATAACTAATAACTGACCATTCATTAATGAGATGGTGAAAACAAGAACAAAGAAAATGCTCAGAAACAGGTGAGAGTTTCTACATGGGACAGTGTATGGCTTAGGAGTGGAAGATGGGACTCACACAGGAATACAAATGTCAGAGCCTAAGAAAACAGGATCCACCATAAGCTCAGTGAGGAGTGACCACTCCCTGCAAACAGCAGGGGAAAGAACTCAGCTTTGAGCAGTGAGAACCTTGCTGTGACTACAGAGACACAGAAATGCTCCAGGGGGCAGAGAGGCACTGGGGAAGGCAGCAAGCATGACTCTTGAGGAGCAAGCTCCACCAAAGCTGCTTCCTCTTTCCATCCCCACAGCTCTGCCTCTCACGCTGTGCCAGGCACAGCCCACTGCCAGTGCAGAACACACTGCCTCCTGCACTGCACAGGGACTCATGTTTTCCCCAGCTCTACCAGCCCTGCAAGCTCCAGCAAACACCCCACTGGGGGCAGCAGACCACCCACACTCCTTAAATCCAACAGGGAGGAAAACAGAGCTCTCTCTGAGCCCAGCTCCACCAGCAAACCCAAACCCTGCCACCTCCTGCTGCTCCAGCCTCTAGGATTCCGAGAAAATGTGATCATTTTGGATTGAAAAGAAAATATAAAGCATTGGCAAAACTGTGCATCATTAAAAAACTCTCTGCAGAAAGAATGGGAAAGGGAAGCAGACTCCCACCACTGTTATTTCCAATCTGATGCCCAGTGCTCCCTCTACAGATAAAGCTTTCAGAGGCTCCTTCAATTCTGAACAGCTTTGGTAATTCCAGTAGTAAGTCTTGTAGTTTCAGCAACTTAATCCCCTCATTATATTCAATTAAACATGAATGTAGTCCTGCTGAAGAGATAATGGGCAATGTCTATTCTCTTACCTAAAACCAATAAAATGTATGGTACACAAATTTGGTGGTCAAAAAAGCACTTTCTGAAGGAAAAAAACCCACTAATCTCTGTGTTTGCTCCTTTCCTCCATATTTCACTCTCTACAGGGGCATCTATTTCTTTGCTACTCCTGACAATTAGTAGGCATCTAGATAACATATCCTATTTTTTCCTCAGGTTTTTGTGCTATTGTTTGTTTTACGGATATTTAAAAGTTCTTGTAGTAGGAGAGCTATACTACATATTAAATATAACACCTCTGTTCTTCAACTGCACTAAAGCAAGAGTCAGATACTGAATATTCAGAGCTAATATAAAAACATGTTAGAAATTGAACAAGGCTCCCACCAAAATACCCATTTGAGCAGAGAAAAAACAAAGAGAAGGCCCTGACAAGCCCTGACACTGTGCTATACCCTTCACAGGGAATGCTTGCTCAAAAAACAAAGACTGAAAATTTGGTTAAAAAAGAGATATAGAGAAGAGAACGTGTCCCATCACTAAATCCAGGAAAGGAGACACCTAGTTTTCATGGTGCCTCCAAAGCATCTGCTTAAATATCTTTAGAAAGTTTGAAGTGAAAGTCATGTAGGACCTGGAATTTCTATATATTCTATATTCTCTATATTCTCTTATATTCTCTTAAATGAAGAGTAAAACTTCTGAAAAGGTTTAATTTGGTTTCATCTGGTTCAGTGGAAAAGTATAAAATGCAAAGAAAAAGAAAAGTTACAGAAATTAACTAGGAAGTCCAGAGCAAGTGGTCCACAAAGGAGTTCCTTTCGCACTCCCACCACCAGCCTGCTCTCCAGACTATGAGGAAAGTAAAAATGCTCAGAAATTGTATTTCATAGCCTGGCAGTAGAGACTTTCACCCAAAGTTATGATAAATACCTCATTTTTCAAATGCCAAATGACATGTTGATACAATGCAACAACCTCTTACACTACAGAATGCTACACACCATGAATAAGATATAAGAAATGGAGCATTTTCACTCCAGACTACCTTCAGATTGAGAGAAAAACTGCATGCCAGAAAACAAAACCCACTTTTTACTGTACACCATTCCATGATATAAACTGGAATAATCCTGATGCTTCTGTTTCAAACAACTTTGTGCAGAGAAGTCAGGCCAGGCAATGGAATTCTGCGTCTGCACCAGGTTTTTCACCCAAAGGTGAAAAAGGTGAATAGCAGAGCAAACCTGAACTGCAAAACCAATTAAGCCTCTCTTGAAAAGGAATCCAAAACGACAGCAAGAAGTTGGATACTACAAAGTATCCTTCCCAGAGGGATTTCATTACACTTGGCTTTCTTTCTGGGCTGGGGTCCAGGAATATCAGCACTGCCTTACTTCTTTTCAAAAAATAAATGGCTTGAATAATGTGCACCTTGTGCACTGCATTGAAATAGACAATCCTTAATCTTCACTTTTTTATTCTGTTCAGATCTACCTTCCCTAAATAAAATGAAAGTATTTTGAATTTTTCTATCAGAAGCATGAAAACTTGTGAATTCCAAACAAAAATCTCACAAAAGGCAGAAAGATCTTTTCTTGGTAGTTCAGGGATTACACCTCTCTTTATGAGGTACACCAAGGAGTGTACAAAAACTCTAAAACAAGCACAGATCCCCTGAAAAATGGTAAAAGTAAAGCCTAACCTCTCCTGAAGCTCAGCTTGGGAATTCCTCATAAACACTGTGGGGAAGGAAGGAAAGAAGGAAGGACACAGACAGTCAAAGAAATCCCCATTCCCATAGAGAACCAAAGACTTTTCTTTCGGAAAAAAAGTCTGTATCTAAATACTTTAAAATTACTCCTTTGATGTGCCTTTTGACTCCTTCCCCATCCCAGAGGAAATTTCTCATGCCATTTTATCCTGGTCACTACACTCACCACATCTGACTTAGGTCATGTCTAATGGCAATGATCTGGGGAGTCTGATCTGGCTTCAACCAGTACTGAGGAAAGGTAAGTTAAATAAATATAGTATTTGTGTCTTTGTGATTCAGAATAATGAGAATATAGTATGTAGATCCTGCTTTATTACCAGATGCCCATCTGGAAGATGCTGTTCTATTTGGCTTTTTAGATGACATTAAGTGGCTTCTGGAAAGCATAGGTTTATCTGGGAAACGTCCAGCACTGTCACACCTTGCCAGGCAGACCAAACTCTTTGAAAGGTACTTCTGACCTCTGTTGTAATCTCTGCATTGCAAGGGATACCCAAAGGAGACCGTGGCATTTTCACAGAGGTCACCACAGAGGCCACTATAGATTTGGCTATAGTCCTGCACGCATCCAATTCAGCTTTCAAGGCCACTCCAGACACACCTCAGCTGCTGAGCACGGCCGTGCCTGCTGCCTAAAGCAGGGACTTCTGCCTCTCCTACATTCACTTGCTCACAGAGGAGCCTGTGACTCTGGGTGCAGGCTGACATCTGGCCAGAGTGGGTTTAGTGACTGTCAGCCAGGAGGGCAGCCAGTCTCACACTCCTTCAGGTCTGCTGAGCTGTCCTGACCCAGTCCCTGTTTCTGTTGCCCTCAGCCACTTTCTCAGCCTGGCTCACCAGCCTGGCTCACCCGTTGTTGCTGCCAAGTGGGCAAGAACAGAGGTTAGAACAGAGGTTCTCACAGCAGCCCTTGTGCTCTTAGCTGGTGTCTCCTTTCATCTGCATAGCACTTTACAGCTTCTAAATATTATATTCATGCTAGATCATGAAAGTCAAATGTTTCCTCTGCTACTTAAACAGCAATTTAAAAGAGCAGCTTGAAGTACTATGCCTCATAAAAATTGAGCTTGTCACAGAGGAGAAGGAAAAACATTGTAAGCTGTAATTGCTCTGAGAAAATGTTGCTGGAAGATACATAATCCAATGTGACACATGAAGTCCTTGTCATGGAGCATTTGATCATTAAAAAAAAATATTATTTCTAAGGTCTATTTTCACGTCAGTGCACTACACATCCTGTCAGAACAAACAGTGCATTAGTGCAAATGATAAATAAAAAGTACTTTATTTTCACAGCCAAAATATTTCCATTCCAAGAATGACTGTAAAAATAGAGCTACTGAAAGTGAGTGTAACCGTGAGAAGAATGTGTCGTAACATAAATTATATTTATCAGCAAAGGACAGTATGAGGTTATTACATCTCCTTAAGACGGAAAAACAAAAAGAGAAGATTGACCTGTCTTTTCCACCCTGTGTTTCAAATACCAGCTGTTAAACAAAGGCTCAGTGATGTAAATCTAGAGCAAACCACACACCTGAACATGTCACACCACTAGGGATAGCTCCAGATTGTCCTAGAAAGTGCAACAGCACTGCAGCTGAGGGTGAGGAACAGCCAGCCAAGTGAACGTGCCCAAAGAGTTCTATGCTGAAATCACCCTCGAGGTTACCATGAAGCCCAACAAAAGGCCAAAGCCTTTTCAATCAATCAAGGGATGGTAAAAGAGGAATTTTCACCAGCACTAGGTGACGTATGTTGTCCTACTGTAAAGCACAGTAGCTAGAAGGTGAATGAAATAGCTGTATTTTAGAGTGTGGCATTGGTAACGAAAGATGGGCAAAGGAGGAAAGTTGCTTTCTATGCAGGAAAAGGAAAACACACCTTTGCCTACTAAGAACCAGAGGCCAGAGAGCAAAAGGACGTTCATGTACATGCTGTGTACGTGGGACGCGCAACACTGACGCAGCTTTGCCTTGGGCTTGGCCCTGCCAGCCGGGGAGCGGAGCGCATGGCTCTCGGCAGGCTGGCAGCATACCCGAGCCGTCAGGGCAGCGCTCCGCACACCTATGGCCCGCGTTACCTTCCTGTCGGGTGGGGACGGGGCACTTTTACCTGGATCACCCCGCATCCACCCCCACGCCAGGCCGGTGTCCCGGCAATTCAGCTCCCTCTCGGCAGCCGTCGTGCTCCGACGCTTCACGTGGCGAAACGCCGGCTCCGGTCGGGGCTGGGCGAGGAGCGCGTTCCCGGGCGCGGAGCGGGAGTCGCCTCACCCGGCCCCGCGCCCCTGGGTGTTGTGAGGGTGTCCCGTCCCCCCGGCCCCGCCGCTCCCGGCCCGCTCCCGCCGGAGCCGCTCACCGGCGCAGCGCAGGCCCTGCGAGAGCACGAAGCGGCAGCACAGGTCGCACCACGCTCCCGCCGCCGCCGGCCCGAAGCGGTGCGGGGGCTCCGGCGGCGGCGGCGGCGCCTCGAAGATGGTGCGGACGTGGCGGGGCCGCGGCGGCGCCGGGCGGCGGCGGCCGCCGAGCGCGGGGCCCGGGCGGGCGGCGGGCGCGTCCGGCGGCTGCGGGGGCCCCGCCCGGCCCCGCCGAGGCTTCTCCCGCCCGTGCCGCGCGGCCGCCGCCATGCGGAGCGGAGCGGGGCGCGCCGGCCCCGCCGCCTCTGCCCGCCTCTGCCCGCCTCACGCACACGGCAGCCGCGGGCGAGGGGAGCGGGGAGGCGGCGGGGGCGAAGGAGGCGCTGCACCGCTCCGCGTCCTCCCCGCGACCTCCCGAGTCCCGCCGCCCGTCCGCCGCCCCGCGCCCGGCAGGCACACACTCCGCGTCATTCGGCGTGAACGCGCTCCGGGATGCGGCGGCAGCCCTGGGCACAGGGAGAGCTGACAAGAGCTGGGGATGCGCTTCAATAGGTTCATTAAAATGATCTGCCTCCCTTCCCTAAAGCAGCTACTTGGAAATACTTCCCAGAGCTGGGTAGAGCTGCTGTAACCCACACCTGCGTGGGGAGGCTGTGGCGGCCGGGGTGGTCAGAGCTTGCATCCAACACTTGTGTGAGCTCCGGGAGCACAGCGTTGGAGAACTGCGCCGTGCCCGCCCGCAGCACGCCAGCAGCTCACCTGCCGCTGCCGGCCTCACTGCACACAGGCAGCAAAGTTCTCCAAAAGATGTGCACTTACAACTACTGCTGCCTGAGCTAGTACCAGGGACAAAATATCAAATTCCACAGAGGGATACTACCCCTACCACATTTTTTTTGGTGACTGATAAAAAGTAAAGCTACTTAGGGCACAGAAAAATAGAAGGTCATGAAGCCTTGACAATGGCAGAATCAGTCCCAAGAGCTCAAGCACTTAACCTGTTCCTGTAAACCCTCTTCAAACAGTATTGCTGTTCCCAGAGCAATCTGTTCTGGCACTTGCCTCTCTTCACCAACGTTGTAGGCTGGGTTTTTTGTTTCAATAACAGTTTATATTAATAATGTATAATGCTTTCACCACAGTCACATTGAATGCTGATCTCCTGGAACAGCCAAAGATTACCAAAGACTTTTACTTCCCTCTTCTTCCAGTACTCCCTTCTTTCAGCCAACAACTCCCCTTTTTCCCAGTTCTGCTCAGGCCTATCCAGAACTGTTCTACAATTACCACTTCTACAGTGATTGACTACATTAGAACTGATTTGAGTTCTACCAGTGAGCAGAGACTAGGACTTTTACCACCATTAAAAGAATTACTGTAGTTCAGAATATATATCAACCAAGAAGTTAAAAAAAAAAAAATAGAAGAATTAGTGGCTCTACCATATTGCCAACGCTAGTGATTCTGTTGTGCAGGGCACATTTTCTGAACAGCTGCATAATGCAAACTGAGCTGCAATTGGCAACTTCATGTTTCAGGCTCTCTATTGTGCTTACAAGAAAATAAATCTCGTAAGGATGTCCTGAAATTAACAGAAAATTAAATTATGAAAAGGCAGAAGTACACACTGTACAATAAGTGGTTGATGATGTATTTATGCCATTAAGCTGTTCACTCATGCATTTTCACAATTCATATGAAGACAGGTTTGTTCAAGTAACAGATAATTAATATATTCAGCTAAACCCCCCAAACCAGTAAACCAGCTTCAGGAAGAAGAACCATATATTACTTTCTATTACTTTTTTTGGCAAATGAATAGCAAGATTCATAGCATCAGGACACTTAGTTTGAGCAAAAAGTTGATGGTACAACACTATGCTTTGACTTGAAAAATTATTTGCTTCATAATAACGTAATCAGAAGATTATGAACTGATTACTTCAAGTTCCTTAGCTACTGCTTTGTTAAAATTGCTTTAGAAAAAGAAATTTTAACATGATTAAGATTACTGATGTATTCAGCAAGACTAAAGCCAGCAATGTTTAAAATGAACATAAAATATAACAAAAAAATTTCAAACATGTAAAAGAATGCTGCACATATTTCAACATACAGACTATACTTATACTACAATTAACTTTCTTTTTCGGACTGCTTCAGTATAAGGAAGTTGAAACTTATATATTCCACCTAGCATTTGATTTCTTTCAAGATTAAGAACTTTGAAACAACAAAGTGTTATAATGTTGGAAACAAAATACAGTTTATGCACATCTGGAGAGCCCAATTCTTTTAACATTTATTCATGTGTTTTACTGATACTCAGTGAGACTGTGGATGTGAATGAACAAATGTACAAGCAGGCATTAAAACATTCCAGTTAGATATAATTCCAGTATTTTAAAACTGTTAAGAATGCCAAAGAAAGATATGTGACAAACTGCTGCACTCCTTTTGCATAGCTAGATTTTTTGGGTGACAGAGACAGAAGCTGCTCACATGAATGTAAAAATGTTTGAATTCCCTTTTTTGATTCTCACCAAGAACACTGGAATGCAGGTCTTGGACATCAAGGCAAGCAAATTTCCTTTTTCTTTAAAGTGAAACACTCATTTATAAATTTTCTAAGTTTCTCTCCAAATATTTTCTAAAAAGGAAATTAAAATGCTTTGTCTTCTGACCTGGACAGATAAGCAGGGAATAAGCACCACAAAATTACCAGATGCTATCACTGGTCAATGTTGTTTAGTTTACATCTAAATGTTCCACCAGTAATTATGGAAAATCATAAATATAGTTGGTCCAGCTCTTACAGGTGTAATGCAGCAATGAGAAGTGTTATTGACACCACTGAACATCCACGACCAGGTTTCCACAAGGAAGGAATGAGTTCTGTAATACTTGCATGCTCATCTGAAACAAGTATGTACATCTGCAGTATCCAAACAAAGGGATGTTTCCAGAATTTTTTGATTTCCTGTTCTTTATCTCCTATGTATTTTGGAGCAGAATGTTTCACTTTGCATCTCTGCATCCCAATCATGTACCACTGAAAGTAGTAACTATTGATGATGGAAAATAAATATACAGTCTTACTAAATTTTCCATCAATGTTTGGTACCAAAGTTGTAAGGCAGCAGTGGGAGTGGTCCCTTTTCAAATCTAGACTGGTACCTTATTCTCCACTATTCAGTTACTACTGAGGTGTGATACTGTCCAGTATACTGTCTGTCCACAAACTCTTCTCATACCAAATTTTTAACCTTTTTAAAAAATTATACCTGCAAATAAGATTAAGAAGAAGCCATTTTAAGTACCCATTGTTGTGGTGAGCAACAAGATTTCAGGGAAAGTCTGAAAATGCTGGACTCCAAAAAATGACTTTTACATTCATTCTGACAAGCTGGAGTGCAAAACTTCCATATACCAAGCAGTCAAATGATTACAGACAACATGGCACCAAATATTTAGAGAACTTAAAAAATATTGTGAATTTGCTTTCTCAAGTAGAAGAGAACTAACAATTTGAATGTGAAGGAAAGAGAAATGCATTTCTGTTCTGTCCTATCTGCACTCTTAGTCCCTATTCACATTCATTTAAAAACATTTCATTTAAAACATTCATCATGTTCTGTGATGATCACAGTCATTCAGCTAGACTCCTACATAACAGTGGTTGTTGGAGTTAATCCAAAATACCCTTTATACAACGGTGTTTTGGAGTACTGCAAGTCCTCTTGCAATGAAGACTAAATTGCATTCTGAAAAAAGGGCAATATTCAAAGCAGACAAATATCAATTTCATCAACAATACTTTTCCCTTCAGGACTCCTCAGAGATCCTCCAAGGGGCTCAATTCCCTGCCAGAAATTATTCTATCCTAAAAGTGACCAAGAAAAGATATATATTTCTTTTGTATTTACATATTATACATATTTACATTTTCTTTAATAATACAGTTGCTGAAGGAAAAAAAAATCCTGGATAGAGGTTCTGCTTTCAACTGTCCCAACAATATTTTTTCCCTTTGAAAAAATTTACAAGTCCACTTCAGGTCCTTTGGAAGCTAGATACAGTCCACGTTGCGCAGGCCACCATCCATTGTCAAGGCACCAAATCTAAACCATAAAAAAGTACATTTTTAGGTGGTTGATTAGACTATAGAATCAATCTTTAATTTCTTTATGGGGCTTTCCTTTCACTTGTTACATGCCAAGAGAAGCATTTGTAACTAACTTTTATATCTGCAAAGAAGATGGAAGAAAGGAAGCTTTGCTGCAAGTATGGGACTGGGACTGGGGAACAAAACAAAACTAATTCAGATTGAAGCTAAACTCCACTCTACCAGCAATTTACCCTGGAACTTTCAAGAGATATTTATTTTTATATATTTTCTCATCTTCATAGGAAAAAAAAATCAAAATCAGTCTGTATGTGATAATGACAATAACCTCTCAGTATTTTAAGAAAAATGTTTACCTCTTCACTTTATTTAAGCAATCTGAAAACTGCAAAATCATCAATTCAGATTGGTGTAATTCCATGGTCGTCAAAAATAACTTCTAAATGGGAGGAATTAAAAGGCACCATTGCATTGCTGCAACATTATTGTGTTTAAATTCAGAGTTGATCCATCTGTGCAACAGGAATTTTTATTATATTTATATTTTATATTATTATATTTCTATTTTATTATATTTTAATATTTATAGCCAAACAAAAGTAACATGAAACAAAAATGCAACAAAAATTGCTGCAAGATCATCATTCTGACACAGCCCCGTTCCAAGGTTTTAAGTAATTATTTTTTTGTTATGTCTCATTTGAACAGATCAAAATATATTTACAGTTAAAGACATTAAAGAATTGTTCCCTTACTTTAAATTCTGGATCTAAATGTACCAAATGAAGCCTCCCCCAAGTTTCAGCCCCAAAAGGGAAAACAATTGCTTGCCTTTCCAAAATGTGATTGTTTTCAGCCAGCTCTTTAACAACACCTTCCATTTCCTCCTTCAGTTTCTTCATCCTGTAGTAACCAGAAGCAAAATAAATATTAAAGTTTTTATTGGTATAGATAGCTGCTCTGATCCCTTACTACAACAGTTTTCAGCAACTTGCCATTAAATACAAAATAAGGGACAGGTAAGTTGTTTATTTACAAAGAGACAGATGATACAGTAGTGCTGTCCCTCACTCACTTCCAAATCTGTGCCACCCTATAGCAATCTAAAATTCTTGATCTTAATACAACAATCACTAAGCAATTTATTTTTTTTTCAATTTCCCCGTATAGCAAGCATACAGTATTACATCAATCCCCTTAAAAAATTCTCACCCAAGAGTCATTTCCACTAATGTGTTTGAGCTTGGATAGACTGTATTCATCGTATGTTTCATTCCACTGGAAGCTGCAAACATTTTCTGTGGCAGGGCATCTTGTAACTGTAATAGATAAAAAGGAAATTTAAGTTACAATAGAAGTTGTCATGTATATCTTGATGCCCACCTTAAAATCCTTTTTAAAATTCTCTGTTGTTGTGATATGTCATAAATTCATTACAGTACTAAGGTGGCTGATAAGCTCCAAGATGAGATCATCACAGCAAGTTTTGTATTGACATGACCAATAATTCCCTGGTTTGTTCCATCTTCTTATCTAATACTTTCATAATAAACTCTGGAAAGGAAGAATTATCTGTTTGTTATGTCTGTAGATATCCTAGGGCAGCAGGATTCCAATCAATGGATTAGTGCAAATAAAGTACAAAGAACAAGTAAAATGCTGCTGTCCACCATTCCTAAACTGATTTTACAATTAGCAATAGCTTTTTTTCCTTTCTAAAAAACAATAATTTTACTACACGAAAATGCTCTTATTCTCTCAATCCTGAGGTAATTCTGATAAGTTTGCACCCTGCAGAGTCACCATCCAAATCATCAGTTTAACATCCTTAAGTTTGTATCCCATCATCTTGAATATGTAAGCAGCATTTTTATATTTCATAAGAGAATGAGGATAATCCTCTAGGTGCTCTGAAAATATTATGGTAACAGTTGCACAGAACATTTCTCAATGAACCCACATCCATTTGCACTGATTTTTTTTGAGAGGGAATTGCTAACATTATCAAAAAAAACCCCAAATCATCCAAACCCACAAACTCCACCAAAAAACCCCACGCAAATAAAAAAAACCACCATCTCAAACCAAACTAGCTGCACCAAATTCACAAAATCAAGTTACAATTCACAAAATCACATTATTCATATATTCAAAAAAAAACCACCATTCAATATGACATGGCAATGAAGTTCCTGCAGACCACATACAGCACTTTTAATACAACTGCATTAATGTAAGACTCACTATTAGCAACACTACTGACATGAAAATATGTGGAAGTCTTTTAACTATGCAAATGCTTCCCATAATTTTGAAGCATTCTACCTCATTTATATAATCCTGGTATTTGGACACCTCTTCTTCAATACCAAAACACTGGTTGGTGAGAGCCAGTAATTGCTTCCTTGTGTGAAGCATTTTCCTAAAAGAAAAAGAGTTTTCATTTAAGAGCTGCTTATACAAAAGTGGTGCAATGAACATTACCAAACATTAAAGAAATCAACAGCTTGCCTTGTCCAGTCATCAGCTTTGTCCAAAAATGTTTCATACTTGCTGACACATTCATCTTTGAAAAGAGCTACGGCTTTTGTAGCATGCAAATACAGCTTCTGCCTGCAACAGAGAAACAACCAAACTAGTGTCATACTGCTTTCAAAACCCCATTCCTCTAACTTTCTGAAATTTGGAGAAAGGTTTGTGGACTTAAAATCTGTGCAGCCACCTTTACTCAGGCTGTTGTAATGTGTGAGAACTCAACATTCTACAGGAAATGACAAAAATTAGTTTCAAAAATATATTCTAGCACAGAGGAAGAAAATTATTTGAAGCATTTTGTTTGTATTTGTATTCATATTTGTATATGAATAAATGGTCAAATGTCTTCCTTGAGTCAGCTGGTATACTTCAGAATTCTAAATGGAAAGGACAAAAGTCCTAATTATTTCATATTTGCCTACTGCAGACACTTGGAACTTCTAGCATATATGAATAATCCTTTGCATTGAGTAACATACATGCAAGAAAAAGAACAGGAGTTTTGTGTCAGCCTAATTTTATGACAAGAGGAAAAAGAAACAAGCAGAAAAGGAAAAGAAAGGAAAACAAACCCCAATTCTTGTTAGTGTGGCAGACATAGTCCCAGTGTAGTTGCCTAGCCATGCTATGCATTGCACCAGTAAGTGTGAAGGATACTGCAACACTACAGACCAACACCTAGTTCAGGCATTTCATTAAGTCTTGCATAATAAATATTGTTAATTAAATTGTAGATAGAGTGTAGCTGGACTGTCATGAGGAATGCATACCTATCATTCAACCAAAAAAATGAAATTCAAATTGAGAGCTGCTCCCTTACCCTTATCTGCCTAGAGATAAGTATTACAAAGGCCAGCCTCTGCTGACAATAGCACACAATCTTTAAGAAAAGCCACTGCCATTTTCCTGTGGGGTGAATCAAGTATAAAAAAGATGGACTTAGGACCTCAAATCTGTACAGTCCCAGGGATATATCTATGGTAGAAAATATACCAGTATTCAAACCAGTATTCAATATAGCAGTATTCATTTCATGAAAATGAAGCATGCTTATTTGAAGTTTATCATACACTAAGACAAGGACATGGTTTTAGTAGTAGAAAACCCTCTCCTCTGCTTGGCAGTTATTCAGTTGAGCTTTCACTGTGGGAAAATCAAGTGGCAAAGTTGTGCCCTCTGCATGACAGCTTTCTATCTGTAATTGTCAGTGAAGCCACATTCAAGGTAGGAAGAGAAAGATTTTTTTTAGAAAATTATGTAAGTGGTGTCTAAATTCATGCATCATTTAGCAAAGTCTAGGGAACCATGCAAGTGACCAGCCACTAGAATAATGATTCATTTACTTAAACATAAGCATCTAGCATCATTTGAGATAGAATCTTATAATGGTTTGGTTTGGAAGGGACCATAAAAATCATCTAGCTCCAACCCCCCTGTCACAGAGCACTACCAGGGATGGGGCAGCTGCAACTTCTCTGGGTAACCTGTTCCAGTGTCCCATCACCTTCACAGAGAGGAACTTCTTCAATGCATCCAACCAAAATTTCCCCTCTTTCAGCCTGAAGCCATCACTCCTTGTCCTATAACTGCAGCTCCTGATGAAGAGTGGCTCTCAGGCTTCCCTGTAGCCCCCCCTTCAACTACTGGATGGCCACTGGGAGGACTCCATGCAACCTTCCCTTCTCCAGCAAAGGTGTCCTGCCCTGCTTCTGACCACCTGTCCATTTGACAGGGTTCCCATTTGACTTGTGTCCTACCTCCCAGTCTCAGAGCATGGCTCAGATATTTTAGAGCAATTTAAATGGCATTAGCCATCTGCATATGAGGAACTGAATAAGTGCTGAGACAAGTACAGCAGTATAGAATCAGTGGAGACTATGGGAGTTTAGAGACCCAAGTTACACACAGATGCTTAATGTGAACATCTTGCATGAGTGACAATCTTAAACAAGCATGGAGAATGGGACTGAAATTAATTTTATATTTCCTGTAAGATTAAATCATTCTGGAATTTAATTCAGCTAGTCCACACTTTACTCATCTGTAGAAAATTTTGTCCACTTAGCTACAAAGTCATTTCAATCTTACTCGGGACTTTTGCCTGCCTGACAAAAAACAGGGAAGAAGTGAACTTCCTACAAAACAGTTACGACCAGATAACAATCAGATATTTTCCTTTTAGAAGGCCTATCAGTCAAAAAACTCTACAGTCAGAAAGCATCTCATTATCATAGGCTAGTACCCCTATGTATTTAAGATTTTTAAAAGAAATTTTTTACAAAGCAATCCTAAAGAGGTTACAATTTACAATAAAATTAATAGAATGGGTTATTGGCAAGACCATTTGGAGGACCTGAAAGCAATCATGGTAGTTCCCAAAGGTAACTTCAAAACTTACTTGTCAAACTTGTGTATTTGTTCTTCATTATAAGGAAGCCCTAGGATCAGAGCAGATGACAAACATTACCAATCTAACTCTGCTAGATGTATTTATGCAAAACTCTACTAAGTTTATCCACTTCCTACATAGTTTCCTTCTTTTTACAGGTCAAAGTGGTCATACACGTTTTTCCTCCTCTCTAGTCTTCCAGTTCAAATTTATCCTATTAATAGTGGTGTTTCATTCATAAGGGCTCTAGCATGGTATCACACTAAGGACCTACAGACATATGCACTGTGCCTAACTGTCCATACCTACCACCAATGCCCTAGTCAAACTAAGACTGACCTGTCCCTTGCATTACATTTTATGTTAAAAGTGAACCAAATAAATTACTTACTTCGTTCTGCTTTGTCTTTTTTGAACTGATAGTAGATGTCTGTAATGGAAGACAGCAGTGCCTGAAGCCTTTCTGGACTAGAGTGACAAAAGGTAGAAAATGAGATGTTTTATACATAAACTCAAGTACCTATAAAGGAGCTTTGTGAACTACAACTCAATGCAGAATTCAACACATATTAGAACAGTAAGTAGTTACTCACTTTCTGTCTTTTGGATGCATGCCTTCCTGATTAGCCCAGGTGTCAGACAGTAAACCATCACGAGAAAGTTTGGTTTTGATATCTTGCAGACTAGTTTCTACAGTGCCCTGAGAACTGGAAAGCTGCATAAGAGCAAGAAGGTTCAATCTTACCACTAGGTAAAGTGAAAAATTATTACTTGAGCACATTAATACTACAAACTTGTTTGTTTCACTGATCTCCATTAAAGAAATATGTCCAATTATCTGCCTAGGCTTAGCTAGAAGCAGATAAAGCAAGGTATTATTAAAGAAAGAATCATATTTGATGCTGGCATTTCTGTTAGTTAAAATTTACTTTCATTCAACAATAACTTTCACCCTTTCATAAATCCCTTATTTACTTCTACCCTTATTCTTCTGGTTTATTAAGAATTCATATAATAACTATCCACATGATTCATACCTTCCTTTCTCTGCAGTTCATACAATCTTCAAAATAAAAATGCACTAATCATCTTTTCCTTTTAGAATGGAGAACTTTTTATCTGCTCCCAGTGTATTAAGTTATTTTCAATTTTTCCTTTCATGTCTGGAAACATGATGCACATTTCAAAGCAGATCACTTTGAAGTGTGTTCAAATTGTAACATTTTAGAAAGCCAACAAAGTAGTCAATAATTCCTTAAGGAAAGGAAAAAATGAAAAGAAAATACAGCAAAGCAAAATATATTTCAATGTTATAATTCTTGAGTATTAGAAAACAGGAATGTATTTTTAGGAACCCATTTTCATTACACTGAGCTAATATAAAAGGATCTGCTCTGTTTTCAGAAAGATATTCACATTAGTATGGACATTTTAACAACTGGCAATCTAGAAGCTACATTGAAATTTCTGAGTTGCTATTCCCAGAAGCCTGAGTTACTGTGTATTTGGCATTTTCTGTAGAACACCAGTGTTCAGAATGACAGTGTAACTTTGTCAGACACTTACCCGCAGGAGTTTCGTATGTATCTCTGAAATTTCCTCCACTTCTGATGCTTCCAAGTTGATCTGCATCAAATTTTCATATCTGTCCAGCAAAAAAAACCAGTTGAAAAAAAATAAACAAGCAGTGAATACACTCAAAGTATTTCTTGAATCTGTCAAGCAACAACCATGAAACTGACAAATTTATGTGGCCACTAACAATGGAAAGATTTTAGATTTAAAAAATATTCCTTGATTTTTTTTCGTATACTGGAACTGTTAAAATAAAGTTGAAATTTCCATTCCTGAATTCTTTATTCTAGTTTTATTACTTGTACTTGACAGGCAGTGGAAGACTATTTCCCTTCACCAAGTAATTTTTTTAATCTTATCAAACTAAAGGTACTTAAAGTAGTCATTAACACACTAATACTTCAATGTAACAAAATGCTTTTCTGAGAAAACTTACTGGGTTAAATGTTTAAAGGCTGGGATATGTATGATATCAGTATGACCATCTGTTCATACCGATACTTTTCATATGACCATAGCTCAAGTGCCAAATAAATTATTCAGGACAATATTTTTTCTATTGAGTCTCATGTACAATTTAGTTTTAAAAACACTATCACAAACAGCTCAACTGCTTTCAAAAAATACATGCTTCACTCAAGTTCAATGCTTTATTTACCTTTTCAAATAAAGACTTTGTATTGTCATGCTTTGAAGCACAGCCTTGAAAAGGAAGGACAAACAAGAGGACATGTCCTTGAGAAGACTTTTATGGAGTTAGCAAAGTCAAATAAACTGAAAATCCTGCCCCTTTGTAAGAGGCCAAAAGACCACGTGCAAACACATAGAAAATTTCTGTTCACATGAGAACTACTCCAGTTAGCAAATGAATGTCATTTTTTTTCAAACTACTGCTGAGGTACTCAGAGTCACAAAACAGAAGTGACAGTGGTTTCTTCTGAGTGGCTTTCTTCTGGCAGAATGCAGGAAGAAACTATGTGAACCAAACACAGACTGAGCAAGATCTAGTCCTGCCAGCTAGTACAAATGGGCTTGAAGGCAGTTTGGGTTCTTGCCCTGATGATTTGTATCCAGGCTGCACAGGTCTTATGTCGCAAGTTACCAACTTCACTATTTCACTGTTGTGCTTTTGTGGTGGTTTTGAAGCCAGCACAAACAGACACACCTGGGTTTTAAGGTAGGTTTGGCACACACAGAGCAAATCTGTCAAACCCTTGAGCATCCACAATTACTACGTACAAGGTGCTCAGTTTGCACAGGCATAGCAGCTCCAACAGGTTTAAGTCTAATTCTTAAGTCTCTTCTGCAAACCCAGTGGTTCTACATGTGTGTGTTAATCACCTTGTGGGTATCTGCATTTTCAGAGCAGCCTGGTGAGAAGTTTAGAAAATCTCATGACTAAGAGACCATTTGGGAAAGACTGGCGGTAGGTAGAACAGGAAAACTACCACCCATAGGAGAATGCTAAGAAGAGGTGCTATTTAAAGTTCCTATCACACTGCCTAAGAATAACACCTTCCTGGGAAGGGACCAAGGGGGGCTGGGCTTGGTTGTTTGGGGGTTTTTTTGCAGCTGCTCTGTGTTGTA